>NC_061868.1:21856151-22156151 GCF_907164915.1 Impatiens glandulifera
GTCTGTTAGGCTGCACGTCTGACTACGCGTCTGTTAGGCTGCACGTCTGACTACGCGTCTGTTAGGCTGCACGTCTGACTACGCGTCTGTTAGGCTGCACGTCTGACTACACGCTTGTTAGGCTGCACATCTCATTATGCGCCTGTTAGGCGACACGTTTAACTACGCGCGTCTAACTACGCGTCTGTTAGGTTGCACGTCTAACTACGCGTCTGTTAGTCTGCACGTCTAACTACGTGTCTGTTAGGCTGCACGTCTAACTACGCATCTGTTAGGCTGCACGTCTAACTACGCATCTGTTAGGTTGCACGTCTAACTACACGTCTGTTAGACTGCACGTCTAACTATGCGTCTGTTAGACTTCACGTCAAACTACGCGTCTGTTACACTGCACGTCTAACTACGCACCTGTTAGGCTACACGTTTGACTACGCGTCTTTTAGACTACACGTCTAACTACCCGTCTGTTAGACTGCACGTCTAACTATGCGTCTGTTAGACTACACGTATAAACTACGCGTCTATTAGACTGCACGTCTAACTATGCGTCTGTTAAACAGCACGTCTAACTACGCGTCTGTTAGACTCCACGTCTAACTACGCGCCTGTTAGGCTACACGTCTAACTACGCGCCTATTAGGCTGCACGTCTGACTACGTGCCTGTTAGGCTGACTACGGGCTTGTTTGGCTGCACGTCTGACTACGGGCTTCTTTGGTTGCACGTCTCACTACGGGTCTGTTAGACTGCACGTCTGAATACGGGTCTGTTAGGCTGTACATTTGACTACGGGTCTTTTAGGCTGCACGTCTGACTACGCGTCTGTTAGGCTGCACGTCTAACTACGCATCTGTTTCACTTCACATCTAACTTTTCTCTGTTAGACTTCACGTCTAACTACGCGTCTGTTAGACTTCACGTCTAACTACGCGTCTGTTAGACTTCACGTCTAACTACGCGTCTGTTAGACTTCACATCTAACTACGCGTCTATTAGACTGCACGTCTGACTACGCATCTTTTAGATTGCACGTCTGACTACGCATTTGTTAAACTGTACGTCTGACTACGCATCTTTTAGACTGCATGTCTGACTACACATTTGTTAAAATGTACGTCTGACTATGCATCTGTTAAACTGCACGTCTAACTACGCGTCTTTTAGACTGCACGTCTGACTACTTATTTGATAAACTGCACGTCTGACTACGCATCTTTTAGACTGCACGTCTGACTACGCGTCTGTTAGACTGCACGTCTAACTACACGTCTTTTAGACTTTACGTCTAACTACCCGTCTGTTAGACTGCACGTCTAACTACGCGTCTATTAGACTTCACATCTAACTGCGCGTCTGTTAGACTGCACGTCTAACTACGCGTCTGTTAGACTGCACGTCTAACTACGCGTCTGTTAGGCTACACGTCTGACTAAGCGTCTTTTAGACTGCACGTCTAACTACCCGTATGTTAGACTGCACGTCTAACTACGCGTCTGTTAGACTTCACGTCTAACTACGCGTCTGTTAGACTGCACGTCTAACTATGCGTAAGTTAGACTGCACGTCTAACTACGCGTCTGTTAGACTGCACGTCTAACTACGCGCCTGTTAGGCTACACGTCTGACTACGCGCCTGTTAGGCTGCACGTCTGACTACGCGCCTGTTTGGCTGCACATCTGTCTACGGGTCTGTTAGGCTGCACGTCTGACTACGCGTCTGTTAGGCTGCACGTATGACTACGCGCCCGTTAGGCTGCACGTCTGACTACGCGCCCGTTAGGCTGCACGTCTGACTACGGGTCCATTAGGCTGCACGTCTGACTATGCGTCTGTTAGGCTGCACGTCTGACTACGCGTCTTTAGGCTGCACGTCTGACTACGCGTCTGTTATGCTGCACGTCTGACTACACGCTTGTTAGGCTGCACGTCTCACTATGCGCCTGTTAGGCAGCACGTTTAACTACGCGCGTCTAACTACGCGTCTGTTAGGTTGCACGTCTAACCACGCGTCTGTTAGTCTGCACGTCTAACTACGTATCTGTTAGGCTGCACGTCTAACTACGCATCTGTTAGGCTGCACGTCTAACTACGCATCTGTTAGGTTGCACGTCTAATTACGCGTCTGTTAGGGTGAACGACTAACTATGCGTCTGTTAGATTGCACGTCTAACTACACGTCTGTTAGGCTGCACGTCTAACTACGCGTCTATTAGGCTGCACGTCTAACTACCCGTCTGTTAGACTGCACGTCTAACTACGCGTCTATTAGACTTCACGTCTAACTACGCGTCTGTTAGACTGCACGTCTAACTATGCGTCTGTTAGACTGCACGTCTAACTACGCGTCTGTTAGACTGCACGTCTAACTACGCGCCTGTTAGGCTACACGTCTGACTACGCGTCTTTTAGACTGCACGTCTAACTACCCGTCTGTTAGACTGCACGTCTAACTACGCATCTGTTAGACTTCACGACTAACTACGCGTCTGTTAGACTGCACGTCTAACTATGCGTATGTTAGACTGCACCTCTAACTACGCGTCTGTTAGACTGCACGTCTAACAACGCGCCTTTTAGGCTACACGTCTAACTACGCGCCTGTTAGGCTGCACGTCTGACTATGCGCCTTTTTGGCTGCACGTCTGACTACGGGTCTGTTAGGCTGCACGTCTGACTACACGTCTGTTAGGCTGCACGTATGACTACGCGCCCGTTAGGCTGCACGTCTGACTACGCGCCCGTTAGGCTGCACGTCTGACTACGGGTCCGTTAGGCTGCACGTTTGACTATGCATCTGTTAGGCTGCACGTCTGACTACGCGTCTTTAGGCTGCACGTCTGACTACGCGTCTGTTAGACTGCACGTCTAACTATGCGTATGTTAGACTGCACGTCTAAGTACGCGCCTGTTAGGCTACACGTCTGACTACGCGCCTGTTTGGCTACACGTCTGACTACGGGTCTGTTAGGTTGCACGTCTGACTACGCGTCTGTTAGGCTGCACGTATGACTACGCGCCCGTTAGGCTGCACGTCTGACTACACGCCCGTTAGGCTGCACGTCTGACTATGCGTCTATTAAGCTGCACGTCTGACTACGCGTCTTTAGGCTGCACGTCTGACTACGCGTCTGTTAGGCTGCACGTCTGACTACACGCTTGTTAGGATGCACGTATCACTATGCGCCTGTTAGGCTGCACGTTTAACTACGCGCGTCTAACTACGCGTCTGTTAGGTTGCACGTCTAACTACGCGTCTGTTAGTCTGCATGTCTAACTACGTGTCTGTTAGGCTGCACGTCCAACTACGCATCTGTTAGGCTGCACGTCTAACTACGCATCTGATAGGTTGCACGTCTAACTACGCGTCTATTAGGGTGAACGACTAACTATGCGTCTGTTAGACTGCACGTCTAACTACCCGTCTGTTAGACTGCACGTCTAACTACGCGTCTGTTAGACTTCACGTCTAACTACGCGTCTGTTAGACTGCACGTCTAACTGCGCGTCTGTTAGACTGCACGTCTAACTACGCGCCTGTTAGGCTACACGTCTGAATACGCGCCTGTTACGCTGCACGTCTGACTACGCGCCTGTTTGGCTGCATGTCTGACTACGGGTCTGTTAGGCTGCACGTCTGACTACGCGTCTGTTAGGCTGCACGTATGACTACGCGCCCGTTAGGATGCACGTCTGACTACGCGCCCGTTAGGCTGCACGTCTGACTACGGGTCCATTAGGCTGCACGTTTGACTATGCGTCTGTTAGGCTGCACGTCTGACTACGCGTCTTTAGGCTGCACGTCTGACTACGCGTCTGTTAGGCTGCACATCTGACTACACGCTTGTTAGGCTGCACGTCTCACTATGCGCCTGTTAGGCTGCACGTTTAACTACGCGCGTCTAACTACGCGTCTATTAGGTTGCACGTCTAACTACGTGTCTTTTAGGCTGCACGTCTAACTACGCATCTGTTAGGCTGCACGTCTAACTACGCATCTGTTAGGTTGCACGTCTAACTACACGTCTGTTAGGGTGAACGACTAACTATGCGTCTGTTAGACTGCACGTCTAACTACGCGTCTGTTAGGCTACATGTCTAACTACGCGTCTATTAGGCTGCACGTCTAACTACCCGTCTGTTAGACTGCACGTCTCACTACGCGTCTGTTAGACTTCACGTCTAACTACGCGTCTGTTAGACTGTACGTCTAACTATGCGTCTATTAGACTGCACGTCTAACTACGCGTCTGTTAGACTACACGTCTAACTATGCGCCTGTTAGGTTACACGTCTGTCTACGCGTCTTTTAGACTGCACGTCTAACTACCCGTCTGGTAGACTGCACGTCTAACTACGCGTCTGTTAGACTTCACGTCTAATTGTGCGTCTGTTAGACTGCACGTCTAACTAAGCGTCTGTTAGACTGCACGTCTAACTACGCGTCTGTTAGACTACACGTCTGACTACGCGCCTGTTAGGCTGCACGTCTGACTACACGCCTTTTTGGCTGCACGTCTGACTACGGGTCTGTTAGGCTGCACGTCTAACTACGCGTCTGTTAGGCTGCACGTATGACTACGCGCCCGTTAGGCTGCACGTCTGACTACGCGCCCGTTAGGCTGCACGTCTAACTACGGGTCCGTTAGACTGCACGTCTCACTATGCGTCTGTTAGGTTGCACGTCTGACTACGCGTCTTTATGCTGCACGTCTGACTACGCGTCTGTTAGACTGCACGTCTAACTATGCGTATGTTAGACTGCACGTCTAACTACGCGTCTGTTAGACTGCACGTCTAACTACGCTCCTGTTAGGCTACATGTCTGACTACGCGCCTGTTAGGCTGCACGTCTGACTACGCGCCTGTTTGGCTACACGTCTGACTACGGGTCTATTAGGATACACGTCTGACTACGCGTCTGTTAGGCTGCACGTATGACTACGTGCCCGTTAGGCTGCACGTCTGACTACGCGCCCGTTAGGCTGCACGTCTGACTACGGGTCCGTTAGGCTGCACATCTGACTATGCGTCTGTTAGGCTGCACGTCTGACTACGCGTCTTTAGGCTGCACGTCTGACTACGCGTCTGTTAGGCTGCACGTCTGACTACACGCTTGTTAAGATGCACGTCTCACTATGCGCCTGTTAGGCTGCACGTTTAACTACGCGTGTCTAACTACGCGTCTGTTAGTCTACACGTCTAACTACGTGTCTGTTAGGCTGCACGTCTAACTACACATCTGTTAGGCTACACGTCTAACTACGCATCTATTAGGTTGCACGTCTAACTACGCGTATGTTAGGGTGAACGACTAACTATGCGTCTGTTAGACTGCACGTCTAACTACGCGTCTGTTAGGCTGCATGTCTAACTACGCGTCTTTTAGACTGCACGTCTAACTACCCGTCTTTTAGACTGCACGTCTAACTACGCGTCTGTTAGACTTCACGTCTAACTACGCGTCTGTTAGACTTCACGTCTAACTACGCGTCTGTTAGACTGCACGTCTAACTACGCGTCTGTTAGGCTACACGTCTGACTACGCGTCTTTTAGACTACACGTCTAACTACGCGTATGTTAGACTACACGTCTAACTACGCGTCTGTTAGACTTCACGTCTAACTACGCGTCTGTTGTACTGCACGTCTAACTATGCGTATGTTAGACTGCACGTCTAACTACGCGTCTGTTAGACTGCACGTCTAACTACGCGCCTGTTAGGCTACACGTCTGACTACGCGCCTGTTAGGCTGCATGTCTGACTACGCGCCTGTTTGGCTGCACGTCTGACTACGGGTCTGTTAGGCTGCACGTCTGACTACGCGTCTGTTAGGCTGCACGTATGACTACGCGCCCGTTAGGCTGCACGTCTGACTACGCGCCCGTTAGGCTGCACGTCTGACTACGGGTCCGTTAGGCTGCACGTCTGACTATGCGTCTGTTAGGCTGCACGTCTGACTACGCGTCTTTAGGTTGCACGTCTGACTACGCGTTTGTTAGGTTGCACGTCTAACTACACGCTTGTTAGGCTACACGTCTCACTATGCGCCTGTTAGGCTGCACGTTTAACTACGCGCGTCTAACTACGCGTCTGTTAGGTTGCACGTCTAAATACGTGTCTGTTAGTCTACACGACTAACTACGTGTCTGTTAGGCTGCACGTCTAACTACGCATCTGTTAGGCTGCACGTCTAACTACGCATCTGTTAGGTTGCACGTCTAACTACGCGTCTGTTAGGGTGAACGACTAACTATGCGTCTGTTAGACTGCACGTCTAACTACGCGTCTGTTAGGCTGCACGTCTAACTACGCATCTATTAGGCTGCACGTCTAACTACGCGTCTGTTGGGCTGCACGTCTAACTACGCGTCTCTTAGGCTGCACGTCTAACTACGCGTCTGTTAGGCTGCACGTCTAACTACGCGTCTGTTATGTTGCACGTCTAACTACGCGTCTGTTAAACTGTGATATGATCGACTTTATCAATAGAGACGGGGGTCTGGCGATTGATGAAGGCTTATGAGAAATGGTTTGAAAGAAATCTTGTTAGGGATTTGAGTCACTTTCTATTTTACACAAACCCTTGTAAACACTCTAAATAGAATCAAGTGCGGAATTGTTTACTTAGGTTTAAAGCTTAAGATGAAAAATGAGAAGATGACAGAAAAGAACAACACATTAGTTTGTTTATGGTTGTTCGGAGAAAACTCTCATACGTGACCCCTTCTTCCAACCACCGGAAGGATTCACTATAATATGACTTGAATCAAATATAGTTTGCACAATCCATTAGACTGCACGTCTAATTCCGAAGCCATTAGACTGGACATCTAATTCCGAATCCATTAGACTGCACGTCTAATTCCGAATCTATTAGACTACACATCTAATTACGGACTCATTCGACTGCACATCTAACTCCACGAGTTAGACTTCACGTCTAATTATGGTTATACTTCAGACTAGTCTGAAGGAGTTAGACTACACGTCTAACTTTCACAATCTATTAGACTGCACGTCTAACTCCGCTGAGTTAGACTGCACGTCTAATTCCGAATTCATTAGACTACACGTCTAATTACGGATTCATTAGACTGCATGTCTAACTGCAAGAGTTAGAATGCACGTCTAATTACGGATTCATTAGACTGCACGACTAACTTCATGAGTTAGACTGCACGTATAATTACGAGTCTATTAGACTGCATGTCTAACTCCACGAATTAGACTGCACGTCTATTTCCTCCAGTTAGACTGCACGTCTAACTTCGCTAGTTAGACTATACGTCTAACTTTGTGCATCTAATGCCAAATCGGTCTAATGAACCTCATTAGAACCAAGTCTAATGAAATTGTTTTTCAATACACCTTCATCAAAAACAATTAGACGTATATATAATCCATTCATCATTTTATCATCAAAATTCCAAGAGTCAAACTATTTCAACATTTAGTCAAAATAGTTTGACCCAACAGACTGCACGTCTAACTACGCGTCTGTTAGACTGCACGTCTAACTACGCGCTTGTTGGACTGCACGTCTAACTACGCGTCTGTTAGACTGCACGTCTATCTACGCGTCTATTAGACTGCACGTCGAACTACGCGTCTGTTAGACTGTACGTCTAAATACGTGTCTGTTAGACTGCACATCTAACTACGCGTCTGTTAGACTGCATGTCTAACAACGCGTCTGTGAGACTGCACGTCTAACTACGCATCTGTTAGACTACACGTCTAACTACGTCTGTTAAACCGTCCGTCTAACTACGTATCTGTTAGGCTGCCCGTCTAACTAGTAATACGTCTATCTGTTAATGCACCTGCACAAAAACAATTAGACGACTTAGCTTCATTCTTAATTTAAGTTTTACTAATACATCATCAAAATTACATTAGTCAAAATAATTTTACCCAACAATTTCCTTCTTTTTGATGATGTTAAAACTTAAATAAAATATTAGAAATGTATATGCAAATTCGATAATCATCACGCAGTTAATAACAAAAGATTATATATTAATATTTTCAAAATACACATAACATGATTGATAATTGAAAGATTTTCAAAAACAGCAAAATATTTTCTTTCCCCCTAAATCTAAGGCCAATCTTTTCTCTTTCCCCCTTTTTAACACCATCGGGAGTGATGGATTCCTACTAATCTCTTTCGGCCGGAAGGGTCTTCCGATTTCTTTTCTTTTTCTTGAGCCTCCTGTCTTGGACAATGTAGTTATGAACCTTTTGATAATTCAAGACCCTTGATTATTTGATGAGAATCCCAGGTCCTAAGACATTATTAAGGATAGAAGGAAGAAAAATGCTGAGCGGAGCAGCATATCCATGGGATTTCCTTTCAAACATCCCCATCAAATTGCGGAAAATGACTCTCGACCAGTTGATTGCTATCCCCTTGGTGATAAAAATCATCATCTCCAAGACCGTCTTCGAGTAATGGTTAGAACATCCCTTTGCCAGAAGGGATCGAGAAATGATGTCATTGAGTAAAGCTAACTCAACTTTCAGAGAGGACCGCAGTCTAGAGTTATTGACATGAACTAGAGTCCCATCAAGAAAAGTATCGGAAAAGACAAGCCCAATTTATGTTAGGACTTCCTTCGAAGATGTAGGGAACTCAGATAGTCCCTCGGATGGAAGGTTGAAGAAATGAGCGAATGACACTTCAGTGAAGGAACCAATATCATCAAATATTTTGGCTGCGACGAGCACACCATCGTATAGCCCAACGTATTTGAAAAGTTCACGAACCTCAGGTTCATGAATGACGACGGGGGCTTGAAGGAATTTCTCGAGACCATAATCTTTTAGCGAATCGAACATAACCACTATCCCAGGGATTTCCATCATGGAAACAGTGTAAGTTGATTTCCACTATCCCAGTGAAGAGTAGAAGGTGCAAGAGAACCTATTTCAAAAAGAGAAGGTAAAGATTTCTTGAAGAATACGAAGAGACAAGTGAAGAACTGATAAAGAGAGAATCGAAGATTCAAAGAGGGAGATATTCAAACCTTTGAGTATGACCGTTTGTTAAATAGAGATATGATGACGTATGTCTATTTATGTAATGATTATATGAACCGCCAAATGCCTAAGAAACCTATACCCAAGAGACGCATCAGTTGAGGCAACTATCATTTAATATTAATCATGAGATAAGCTATTAATGTTAGACGTGTATTGAAAGGTCATCAAACATTTTAGTCACTGTTTGAACATTGAAAGACACATGTCTTCAATCCATTTGAGAGGTGATTGTTTTAATTTTGCAGGAAAAGTACATAGACAAATACAATGCCAGTGGACAGCTGTCCCAGTTGCTAGAAGATGAATAGTCTAATTACATAAGTAGTTAGACGTGTAATTTACTTTCCACATTCTTTGCCTCTAATTTGGATATGCATCTATTCAATGTCTAATCACGCTTGTCTTATAGACAATTAAAAGTCTATTAGACTTTGAACGTCTAGTTACGCATGAACATCACGTGCTAGACGTGTGTTTGGTTAGACGTGAGCGTCCAATTACTCTTGTCTTATAAACATCTAAACGTCTATTAGACGTCGACGTCTAACCGCAAAGGTTATTAACTAAGCCTTCATCCAAATTGAGGTATAAACTGCTTAAGCAAACTCGCGTCTAAGTAGATGTGCTTCTTAGACTACTAATCTATTGGACGTATTGAGACCTCTGTCTAATAGACCCGTAGATGTGCTTCTTAGTTACATTTGAACAACATTTTCCCTTCAATATGTGCATAAAAGAAAATCAGTCAAGATCAACAAGTCCTAAGATATTTCTAAAGTATGAAAACTTAGTCTCGGGTAGTGGCTTCGTGAAGATGTTTGCCGTTTGTTGATCTGTTGGAACATATTCAAAACTAATATGTTTCTGACTAACATGCTCTCGGATGAAATGATGTCTGATTTCGATGTGCATTGTCTGAGAATGGCTATTGCACTTGTGTTGTCGTAGAAAATTGGAGATTCTTCTGCCTAAATCCCATAGTCTCTTAGCTGTTTTGAACCAGCAAGAGCTGAGAACAACTCCCTGTAGCAAGGTACTCTTCTTCAGCTATATACGTGGCAACCGACGTCTGCTTCTCGCTGAACCATGAAATAATACGATCTCCAAAGAACTGACAGGTTTCACTCGTGCTTTTCCTATCTATTTTGCACCCTACATAGTCTGAATCTGAGAAACTTGTTAAATTGAAACTGGAGTCCTTCGGATACCACAGTCCCATATTTTGAGTTCTCTTCAAGTATTTCAAAATACGTTTAGCAGAAGTAAAGTGAGAGAGTTTAGGATTAACCTGGAATCTTACACAGACACCAACAACAAACTAAATGTTTGGTCTGCTGGACGTGAGATAGAGCAAAGATCCGATGAGACATCTGTAGGCAATGATGTCTACACTATGTCCACTATCATCTTTGTCTAGTTTGCTGGAGGAGCTCATTGGAGTAGCTGCAACAGAGTAGTTCTCCATCCCGAATTTCTTCAGCAGCTCTTTGGTGTATTTGGCTTGATTGATGAATGTTCCTTTCTCTAGCTGACGAACTTGAAGACCGAGGAAGAAAGTTAATTCTTCCATCTTGCTTATCTCAAACCTATATTGCATAAGCTTAGCAAATTTCTCACACAATTTGGGGTTAGTTGACCCAAATATAATGTCATCAACATATATTTGAATAAGTAGAATGTGAGAATCTTTAACAAATCCAAACAATGTTTTATCAACAGTTCTAATAACAAAATCATGATCAAATAAAAATTTATTCAAAGTATCATACCAAGCTCTTGGAGCTTGTTTCAAACCATATAAAGCTTTGTCGAGTTTAAAAACATGATTTGGTAAAGTATGATCTAGAAAACTAGGGGGTTGCTCAACATAAACATTTTTATTTAGTTTACCATTTAAAAATACAATTTTTACATCCATTTGAAAAACTTTAAAATTCTTAAATGATGCATAATCTAGGAAGATTCTGATTGTCTCATGTCTAGATATAGGTGCAAATGACTCATCAAAGTCAATGTCTTCCTCCTATTTGTATCCTTAGGCAACCAACCGGGCTTTGTTTTTAATAACTAAGCCATCTTCACTAAGATTGTTTCTAAAAACCCATCTTGTTCCAATGAACGATTGATCAGTCGGTCTTGGAGTTAGATGCCACACTTTATTTCTCACAAATTGGTTTAACTCCTCCTGCATAGCATTGATCAAATCTGGATCAAGCACTGTTTCACCAATTTTCTTGGGTTCAATTTAGGAAATAAAGGTGAGTTAGGATTACCGATTATCAATTAATTGACGTTTTGTCCTATGAGGTGAGTTAGGATTACCGATTATCAATTCTGGTAGATGATTCTTGTTCCATCTGAAGTTGGGTTCTAAAGGGTTAGTCATATGACTAGATGGCTCTGCGATGTCCGAACTCTCAATATCTTGTTGAACAGTTGTTTGAACGTCTAGTTGGTTCTCAACCGGATCAGACACAAGATCAGACAATGGAATCCGTTTAGCAAAAGCTTCATCCTCACATATAAACTCAAGACTTGTCGCTTCTAATCTGCTAACAAGGTCGATGGGATCAATGGGATTACTTTCAACAGTCTCATCACAAACAACATGGAGGGATTCCTCAAGAGTTTATGTTCCGTTATTGTACACCCTGTAAGCCTTACTTACTGAGGAATAATATCATCTGCTTTTGAATAAAACATTTACACCTAAATACTTTAAAATAAGACACTGTAGGGATTATCCCATAAAACAGTTCATAGGGTGTTTTGTCAAAACGTTTGTTGATTATCGACTGATTTTGTGTGTAACATGCTGTGTTTATAGCTTCTTCCCAGAACTTCTGAGGAACACCTGATTCAGCCATCATAGATCTTGCTTCTTCTTTCAGTGTCCTCACTCTTCTCTCACCAATGTCATTTTGCTGTGGAGTTCTAGCACTAGATAACTCGTGTCTAATACCAGACTCCTCGAGATAAGATGTTAGGCGTCTGTGGTGAACTCAGTTCCTCAATCACTTCGAATAGAAATGATACTTAAAGATTTCTGGATTTGAATTCTTCTAAGGATCTTAATCAAATTTACAGCGGTTTGATCCTTAGATTGCAAAAATACTACCCATGTAAATCGTGAAAAATCATCAATAACTACTATGGTAAATCTCATTCCTCCTAAGTTCCTTACGGGAATTGGACCAAACAGATCCATATGTAGAAGTTCTAAGCAACGGATGGATTGAGATTTCCCTTTACTTTTGAACAATGATCTGCCTTGTTTGCCTAATTGGCAAGAATGACAAACCTTGTCCTTAAAAAACTATAATTTAGGTAAACCGAATACTAAATTATGCGAACAAATGTTGTTGATAGTTTTAAAGTTTAGATGGTTTAATCTTTTATGCCATAACCATTTCTGATCATTTTTGGCAATCATGCACATAAGGTCAGATGTCTTATTTTGCCAGTTCATTTTATAAGAATTTCCTACCTGCTTCCGGTCAGCAAGGTATTACCCTACTGATCCTTAACTAGGCATGCATGAGTTTGGAAATCAACCGACAAACCATTATCACATAATTGACTAATGCTAATTAGGTTATAACACATATTGTCAACAAGTAAAACATCGTTAATAGTTAAATTACCATGGATAATCTTACCCTTACCCATGGTCTTACCCTTCTTGTTGTACCAAAGGTGATCTTAAGGCCTGAGCAGTCTACTATATCAGTTAACAGCCGTCTATTTCTTGTCATGTGTTTGGAACAACCGCTGTCCAGATACCGAACAGAATCCTCTAGGCAATTACTCAAATGTACCTACACAAAACAATATTTACAATCGTTTGGTACCCACATTCACTTGGGTCCTCGGTCAATCAATCCATTAGGAATCCATATTTGAGTTATTTTGGTGGATTTCCCATTTTGTTTTTTGATTAATGCATATAATTTAGACTTAACAGACGTCTTCCTACTGGCCACTAATCCCTTAGTTTTAGAGGATGATTTTATTTTAAAAATCCTTGACCTCTTGTTAGGTTTTGGTTTGCCAGACTTGCTCGCTGCTTCTAACTTAATTTTCAGTCAGTTAACAATCGGCGGAACATAACTTATTTCATCCTTTAAATCCATCTCCTTATGGAGTGGATCAATTTCAGTGTTAGTTAAACTTCCTTTGACAAAGCTTATTGGCTTAAGCTTGTTAATTCTGGATTTAACTTTTAACAAGACTAGTCTGGGTCATTGCTATCAAATCCTCAACTAGATTTAGATCTAGTAGGTTTCAACAGACTAATTTGATATTTGACAGCTTCTCCAGACCTTGTCCATGAAATGACAATATAGTTTAACCTATTGTTTTAAGAAAATAGAGTTTGATTCTTTTCTTTGAGCGTCTCATTCTCATATGAGAGCTCAGCCATTTTATTTTTAGAAAACTCTAGTTCAAAAGCTTGAGATGAAGAAGAGATATTGGTCTCATATTTCTCTTTCATTTCATTAAAAGAATCTGATAACTTATTGTACTCAATGGACATGTCATTGAGTGCAACATTTAACTCTTCGCTGGTAAATTCTTGTGAGGTAAGATCAGTTACCTTGGATTGATCATCTTCCATCAAGAATGTGACGATGTCTGTATCATTTGCACCAGATGAGTCCTCTAAGTCGCTATCGGCCCATTTGGACTTGTTTTCAGTGCATATAAGAACCTTATGATCTTTTTGGTTCTTCTTAGTTTGAACGTTCTACAATAAATCTGAATCAATTTCTCACAAAATACATTCATGTTGATGGATTGTTATAGGATATTTTTGGGAACGTTGTCCAAGTTGTTTGTCACCTTATCTTCCGTTGTCCATTCACATCTTGGCTTTGCAATCTTTATGGGACCATCAGTAATGACACTCCACATATCGCAATCAAGAGCAGCCAAGTACAGTTGCATTCTCATCATCCAATATTCGTAGTTTTCTTTCAAAAGTAGAGGGATATCGTTGATGATAGACATGATTCAGGTTCTTTATGCTTGAGAGTAGAAAACAGGGCTCTGAAACAATTTGATAGGAACAGTGTAATCAATAGAGACGAGGATCTAACTATTGATGACAACTTCTGGAAAACGGTTTGATAGAAACCTTGTTTGGGATTAATATCACAATCTATTCATCATAAACCCTTGCAAACTCTTGAAGTGATTCAAGTGTGGAACTGTTTGCTCAGGTTTGAAGCTATGAACCAATGAGAGAAGGAAAGACAGAATGTAAAGAACACAGTAAGTTGTTTATGGATGTTCGGAGAAAAATCCTCATACGTCACCCCTTCTTCCAACCACCGGAAGGATTCACTATACTTCTTTGAATCAAATACAGTTTACTGGATAGCTAACTGTTGAACAGAACAGGCTCTGTTCAATTTACAATACGATTAAGAGTATTTCTCTACTAGACAGATTTTGATTCTTTCTTGAACTTAAAGATGTAGAAATCAGTGAGAAAGTAAGCAAACAATCAGCAATTCGTGAGACAGGCAGTCAGGAAGTTCGTCCGTTGTCCTTTGGCATAAATATATAGAAGAAAGACACCAATGGTCGAATCTTTAGGATGGACACGTGGCAAGCGCCCATTGGAACGCCTCCATAGTACAAGAGTAGAACAGACTCTGTGCATCAGGATCGAGGTCGTACCAAACTACTAGTGCGCCAAAATTCTTCAATAAATGTCCTACATAGAACAAGTAGTGGGAAGAATGTTTACTTACGTGGCATTCCTTCATTTGATCAAATAGCTGGCGTATTGGACTGCACGGATGAGTGGAGCAGGAGTAGCGTAAAACTAGTTGATCGTGAGTAGACGTATGCTAACATCAAACTGCCTGTCTAGCTACGTATCAGTTAAACTGCACGTCTAACTACGTATCTTTTAGACTGCACGTCTAACTACGTATCTGTTAGACCGCCTGTCTAACTACGTATCTGTTAGACTTCACGTCTAACTACGTATCTATTAGATTGCACGTCTAACTACGCATCTGTTAGACTACAAGTCTAACTACGTCTCTGTTAGACTACACGTCTAACTACATCTGTTAGACTTCCCGTCTAACTACGTATCTGTTAGACTGCCCGTCTAACTACGTATCTGTTAAACTGCACGTCTAACTACGTATCTGTTAGACTGCACGTCTAACTACACATCTCTTAGACTGCACATCTTACTACGTATCTTTTAGACTGCACGTCTAACTACACATCTATTAGACTGCACGTCTTACTACGCATATGTTAGACTGCACGTCTAACTACGCATCTGTTAGACTGCACGTCTAACAACGCATCTGTTAGACTGCACATCTAACTACGCATCTGTTAGACTGCACGTCTAACTACGCATATTTTAGACTACACGTCTAACTACGCATCTGTTAGACTGCACGTCTAACTACGCATATGTTAGACTGCACGTCTAACTACGCATATGTTAGATTGCACGTCTAATTACGCATATGTTAGACTGCACGTCTAACTACGCATCTGTTAGACTGCACGTCTAATTACGTATCTGTTAGACTGCCCGTCTAACTAGCAACACATCTATTTAGCATGTTTCAGTCCATGTCTAGTTTAACATAGTTTTAATGCACCTGCAAAAAATAATTAGACGTCTTAATTTCATCATCAAAATAACATTAGTCAAATTAATTTGACCCAACACAGACCTCCGTCTCTATTGTTAATACTGATTTTAACAAATACAAAAGTCATCTTAATCGAATAAAAATTATTGCAAACCTTATTATAAAATAATACCAAATAATTTATTATTTTATGTTAGATATATTTGTTTTTAATAAGTAACTCATCTCAACAAAATGTAAATCATTTGGAGACATGTTTTATTTTCATTTTTATGATATTCTAAGAAAATTGAGTACTTGTATTTATTATGGGAGTTTATTTGGGATAAAAAATAATATAATTGTATTTAAAATTACCATAAGTTAATTAAACTAATTTAAATTATTTCTTATGATTTCATGTCAGGTTGAATAATTTTGATTTATTTCATTTAAAATAATCTAAAATAAAATAGTTTTATATAATAAAAATTATTTTAACTGAATTGAAATTACGCAAATCTTATTTGAACATTATATACCATATTGTATTATTTATTTTAATCCAAAATAAGAATGATTTTGTAATATAAAAGTCATCTTAATCGAATCAAAATTATGACAAACTTTATTCTAATATTACACACAATAATTTAATATTTTATTATAGATAGATTTGTTTTTAATAAGTAACTCATCTCAACAAAATATAAATCATTTTAGACATGTTTGTTTTTTCATTTTTGAGATATTCTAAGAAGATAGAGTACTTTTATTTTTAATTAAAGTGATTTTGGGGTTTAAAAATAATCTTATCGTATACAAAATTATGGTTAATTTTCTTAATACATTTTAAGATCTTTCATGTAATTTTATATCAAATTGTATTATTATTTTTATTTATTTTAATGTGAAATAAGACTGATTTTGTAATACAAAAGTCATCTTAATCGAATCAAAATTATGTCAAACCTTATTCTAATATTATACACAATAATTTATTATTTTATGTTAGATAGATTTGTTTTTAATAAGTAACTTATCACAACACAATATTTTTAATGGTTTTCAGACATGTTTTTTTTCATTTTTAGGATATAATAAGAAACTCGAATACTTGTATTTATTATTACAGTTTATTAAGTTTTAAAATATAATTTAATCGTATTTGAAAAAACAATGAGTTTTGTTATTAATTTATTTAAATTATTTATTATGATTTTATTTCAAATTGAATGTTTTTGATTTACTTTATATAATATAATCTAAAATAAGATTAATTTTTTAATATAATAATTTGATCAAATTAATCGAAATTATCATAAATATTATTTAAATATTATATTCAATACTGTATTATTTTATGTTAAATTTGTTATTAATACATAAAATATTTCTCCCAACTTATTATGATTCATTTTGACAACTTTTTTATTTTGGAATATTGTAATAAAATCGGGTACTTTAATTTATAATTACAGTTATTTTGGGATTAAAAAAAATTATATTGTATACGAAATTAATATTAGTTTTCTTAATATATTTTAAGATATTTCATGTAATTGTATGTCAAATTTCATTATTATTTTATTTATTTTAATTAAAAATAAGAATGATTTTGTAATACAAAAACATCTTAATCGAATCAAAATTATGGAAAATCTTATTCTAATATTATACACAATATTTTATTATTTTATGTTAGATAAATTTGTTTTTAATATGTAAACTCATCCCAACACAATATTAATCATTTTTAGACATGTTTTTCTTTTATTTTTGGGATATTCTAAGAAAATCGAGTACTTGTATTTATTATTAGAGTTTATTTGAAATTAAAAAATAATATAATCGTATTTGAATTTATGATGAGTTTTTTTAAATTTTTTTAAATTATTTCTTGTAATTTAATGTCAAGTTGAATGATTTTTATTTATGTCATTTAATATAATCTAAAATAATATTGGTTTTATATTATATAAATTATTTCAACTAAATCGAAATTATGCAAGTCTTATTCGAACATTTTATATCACATTGTATTATTTTATGTTAGATTTGTTATTAATAAATAAAATATTTCTCTCAACTTATTATGATTCATTTTTTGACAACCTTTTTTATTTTGGATATTGTAATAAAATCGGGTACTTTAATTTTTAATTACAGTTAATTTGGGGTTTAAAAAATAATCCTATCGTATACAAAAATACGATTAGTTTTCTTAATATATTTTAAGATCTTTCATGTAATTTTATGTCCAATTGCATTATTATTTTTATTTATTTTAATTTGAAATAAGAATGATTTTCCAATACAAAAGTTATCATAATCGAATAAAAATTATGGCAAACTTTATTCTAAAATTATACACAATAATTTATTATTTTATTTGTTTCTAATAAGTAACTTATCTTAACACAATATTTGTAATCATTTTGAGACATTTTTTTTTTCATTTTTAGGATATTCTAAAAAAATTCAATACTTGTATTTATTATTAGAGTTTATTAAGGTTTAAAAATAATTTAATCGTATTTGACAAAACAATGAGTTTTGATATTAATTTATTTAAATTATTTATTGCGATTTTATTTCAAATTGAATGTTTTTGATTTACTTTATATAATATAATCTAAAATAAGATTAATTTTTTAATATAATAATTTGATCAAATTAATCGAAATTATCATAAATATTATTTAAATATTATATTCAATATTGTATTATTTTATGTTAAATTTGTTATTAATACATAAAATATTTCTCCCAACTTATTATGATTCATTTTGACAACTTTTTTATTTTGGAATATTGTAATAAAATCGGGTACTTTAATTTATAATTACAGTTATTTTGGGATTAAAAAAATTATATCGTATACGAAATTAATATTAGTTTTCTTAATATATTTTAAGATATTTCAAATTGTATGTCAAATTGCATTATTATTTTATTTATTTTAATCAAAAATAAGAATGATTTTGTAATACAAAAACATCTTAATCGAATCAAAATTATGGAAAATCTTATTCTAATATTATACACAATATTTTATTATTTTTGTTAGGATCTAGGTCGCAGCTGGAGGACCGGGGTTGGCTGGTTAGCGCGTCTCACTCAAAGGGTGGTGATTAATCCGGTTAGAGATTAACACCGGGGTTTCAATACTACACAAACTGTCACAAACCCTTGAACCAGGTTCAAGCGCGGAAGAGGTTTGTTTCAGGTTGAAGCAGCACACTCACGAGATAGGCAGAACCGGTTTTTGGATAAGGCAGGTTTGGAAGTTGCTGGGTCGGTTTTGGAGCTTAGTGACTCGGTTTAGGTAATATAGAGTCGGTTAAAGCGGTGTAGGTAGGTTAGTACATGTCGGTTAGAATGTAGGACCAGTAGAAAGTAAATAACAACAGGTTTTTATGGATGTTCGGAGATAAAACTCCTACGTCACCCCTTCCTCTCGAAACCGCGAGAAGGATATTCACTAAGGAATACAAATACAATCCGATCGAGACTTATTTTCTGTTCGATAACACCCGTACAATTTACACCGAAATTGTAAATACACACTTCAACTTTAGCACTTAGGCTTTTTCTAGAGAGAGAACACAATCTTATCACTTGTAAATTAATTGCTCGCTGTATCACCTTGTGTCTCGCTTGTCCCACTTGTCCCACGTATCTCACGTATCCCACGTATCCCACGTTTACTCCTCTTCAGCTGTCCTTTTATAGGTGAAATATGTCAACAGTCATATTTCACTTCCTTGAATTTGATTGGCTAAGCAGAGGTTCAGTGATTCAGACCTGTCGGTCAACTGTTCAGACCTGACGGTCAACTTTACAGACTTGGCAGTCTGTTCTTCCAGTGTGTAAGACAAACCTGCTAGGTTTGTCTTTTACTCAATATGGTGACTGTTGGATAGACAGTTGTCTGTACTTGGAAGATTTCATTTCTGATTTATCCTGAAGTAGAAAGATCTTGTAGGACGATATTCTGCAGCCTGCAGACTTTCCTCAGACTTGTATGAATATGGCAATGTTCAGTCTGTTCTTTTGGTATCGTTTTCAACAGATACCCGAAGTATCTTCTTATGCTGGTCGGTCATTTGATTTAGCCTGATGACTTCCGGTTATTGACCGGCTGTCTGGTGTTTCCAGCCTTCTTTTGAGCGGTCATGTTTCAGGTCGGTTTGATAACTTGACCGGTGGAGCTTCTTAACCGGTTGAGTGATCTGACCGGTTGGTTTTCTCAAACCGGTTGGGTACTTTGACTGGTCCGGTTCTTTGTTCCTGCATTGAAGGTTTATTTGTGTTAAGTTCTGTGAACCGGTCTAATTTTATCTAACAATTTCTCCCTTTTTGATTATTTTATTTAAAATTGTCAAAATCATGTAAGATTGCAAACATAGGCCGGTTCTTTATTTGAACGGATTTTTGAAACTAACTTGGGAGAATTTTTCGAAAAATTTTAAAAAATTTTGAGAAAAATTTTGGAAAATTATTATTGTTAGGATTGGGGACGCCCTTGGAGGACCGGGGTGTTTCCGGTTTCTAGAAGGGTGTCCTCTTACAACAACACAATACACAATTTGGTGATAGTCCGGTTAGAGAATATAACCGTTCTTAACACTACACAGATTGTCACAGACTCTTGAACCGAGTTCAAGGGCGGAAATGTCCGTTTCAATCTGAAGCAACAAATACGATTCGGTTTGTAGAGTATTTAGGAGGAGTCGGTTAGAATGGAGAAATGGACCGGTTTTGATTATTGGAGTAGGATTATATTTCGGTTAATGTATTTCGGTTTTTGGAGTAAATAAGCGGGAAATAAATAAAAGACACGAGACAAAATTTTTATGGATGTTCGGAGCAAACCCTCCTACGTCACCCCTTCTTCTCAGATTATGAGAAGGATCTCCACTAACTTGAATGTTACAACACTCACAATGCCGGTCGAGCCCAACTCGCTACTCGCCGGTTACACCAACTCACACTTTGATGTAATACAACAACTCAACACAACACAATAAAGAAAGCTTCGGGTTTTAGACACACCAGTTTTGGAATATAAGAGTTTATCTCTCTAACTTATTGTTTTTCTTAGAAAGATGTGATTGATATTTTTCGCTTGATGATTCGATACTTCTTCCTTGCCTTCTATTTATATGAAAAGTATGACAACGGTCATATTTTCTCTCTCCCGGTAATGATCAAGAGGCTTGCACGCCTTCCCTCTTGGACAGATCAATTTGGACACATGTCAGACATGCGCTTCGCCGGTTTGCATGTTGGACACATGGCAGACATGCACTTAGCCGGCTGCCTGACAGCTACCCGCTGCCTGGAGATTGCTTCTGGATTTGGACAAGCATGTCTGACAGTTACCTGCTGCCTGGAGATTGCTTCTGGATTTGGACAAGCATGCCTGACAGTTACCTGCTGCCTGGAGATTGCTTCTAGATTTGGATTACTCATTTAATCAACCGGAACATACAACATTTAATCAACCGGATCATTTATGACTGAAGCGGCTGCATTAAGTGTCGGTTGACCGGAGCCTTCTTTCATTAAATGCCTGTTCACCAGTTGACCAACCAGTTGACTGAACTTCTTGGCCGAACCAGTTGCTTTTACTACAAACCGAAGTCAAACAACCGAACGGTATATATATTTTCAACCGAATGGATTTTGCTCAATTTCCCTGAAATAGCAATACTTTAAATATTATTTGCAGCCAGTGGGATTTGATCCCTGGTCACCTGTGTGACTGGCAGAGGCGTTTACCACTACGCTACAACAGCTTCTTGTTATATTTAAACCAATTAATATACTTGATATAACTTAGCGGTTTAACATATATATTTGAACTTAGTTTTATCTATTCATTAAACTTTTCATAAGTTATAACAATTATTTTCTATCAATTTCTCCCTTTTAGATTATTTAGAATAAATATTCAAAACTTGTAATGTGTGGCCGGTTTAAAATTAATCTACTTAATTTTTCTATCAATTTCTCCCTTTTTGATTATTTAGAATAAATATTCAAAACTTGTAATGTGTGGCCGGTTTAAAATTAATCTACTTAATTTTTCTATCAATTTCTCCCTTTTTGATTATTTAGAATAAATATTCAAAACTTGTAATGTGTGGCCGGTTTTTAAAAAAAAAAACTTATATTTGTTTGACCGGTTTTAAAGAGCTTACATTTGTTTGGCCGGTTTTTTTTTTTTTTTTTTTGGAAAACTTATATTTGTTTGGCCGGTTTTTGGAAAACTTATATTTGTTTGGCCGGTTTTTGGAAAAACGGTTTCGTTTAAGGAATTTTTTTTTTTAACAAATTTTCTTCAAATTTTGTAATCTAACAATTCTAACATATTTCTAAGGGAAGAAAACTTAGACTCGAGAAGTGGCTTTATGAGGATGTTAGCCACTTTATGCTTGTTCCCTTCAAATGATGTGTTCTTCAGCAGCCGGCTGTCCAGATGCAATGTTGTCTCTTCCAAACTTGTGTCTTGATTTACCTGCATTGATAGACAATAAAGAATCTGGTCCCCATTTTTCTTTGGGTCCGTGGCTTATTAATCCATTAGTAATCCAGACTTTAATAAGTCAGATAACTTTCCCTGTTATGGTTCTAATTACTTTTCCGGTACTTGACTTGACATCTCTATGTCTTAAGAGTGCCTTATTTTGTGGTGACTTTTGATTAATTTTATGTGGGTGTGTATCGGTTTGTTTACCTACTAGCCGGTTGGCTTTTCTTCTCTTAGGATGAAGCCATTTTTCCGAGTCAGTTGGACTTACATATTTTATTTCTTTTTCCGGTTTTAGATCACATTCTTCCTCATTTTCGGTTGATGAACTCTTGACAAATCTTATGAAAGGAAGATTGTCTTTTGTGAGTTTTATCCCGTTGGAATGCTTGTGAGTGGCGAATTTGTTATAACCAATACCAAATTTACATTTGGGATGTCTTTGGTAATTAGACATCTGGCTTACCGCTTCACTAGATCTTTTCCAAGAAGCCGTGACATATTTGATTCTCTCATTTTCTTCGGTTAACGATTGGACTGTCTCTTTGAGCTTCTCATTCTCTAAGGACAGTCCAACCGGTTCGTAAGTCTCGGTTCCGCTTGGCTCACTAGCGGTACCACTTAACTTTCCGGTTTCATATTTTGTTTGGGTCGATATTAAAACAGACAATTTTTTGAACTCATCGACCATGTCGTTGAGTGCAATAACTAAGTCTTCTTTAGTAAATTCTTCAGAAGAGAAATCAAATACCTCAGATTCTTTCTCCGCCATGAAGCATGCATCAACTTTATCATCGCCGTCGCTGGATGATGAGTCGTCCGAATCGCTATCGGCCCATTTTCTATTGATTTCATAAGCTATCAGAGCCTTATGATCTTTCCGGTTCTCCTTTATTTGGTCGCTACCCTCACACAGTTGGATCAACATCTCCCAAATTTCTTTAGCAGAAGAGCACAGTTTGATCTTACTAAACATGTTTTTGTCCAACGACTTGAACAAAATGTTTTTGGCAACATTATCCAAGTTATTCATCTTCTTATCTTCCGTCGTCCATTTGTATCTTGGCTTATCAATCTTTATCGGGCCATCGGTAATAACATACCACATGTCATCGTCTTGTGAGGCCAAATGCACTTCCATCCGTATCTTCCAATCAACATATTCTTCGATGCAGAACATGAGGGGCTCGTTGATGAAGGACATGATGGTATTCGGTTGCTTGAGTGTTAAGAACCTCGCTCTGATACCACTTGTTAGGATCGGGGACGCCCTTGAAGGACCGGGGTTGTTTCCGGTTTTTAAAGGGTGGCCGCTTACAACACACACAACACTTTGGTGATAGTCCGGTTAGAGACTATAACCGTTCTTAACACTACACAGATTGTCACAGACTCTTGAACCGAGTTCAAGTGCGGAAATGTCCGTTTCAATCTGAAGCAACGAATACGATTCGGTTTGTAGAGTATTTAGGAGGAGTCGGTTAGAATGGATAAATGGACCGGTTTTGATTATTGGAGTAGGATTATTTTTCGGTTCATGTATTTCGGTTTTTGGAGTAAATAAGCGGGAAATAAATAAAAGACACGAGACAAGATTTTTTATGGATGTTCGGAGCAAATCCTCCTACGTCACCCCTTCTTCTCAGGTTATGAGAAGGATCTCCACTAACTTTTATAGTTACAACAACACTGCCGGTCGAGCCCAACTCGCTACTCGCCGGTTACACCAACTCACTCTTTGAT
Source organism: Impatiens glandulifera (assembly GCF_907164915.1). Classification (NCBI taxonomy): domain Eukaryota; kingdom Viridiplantae; phylum Streptophyta; class Magnoliopsida; order Ericales; family Balsaminaceae; genus Impatiens; species Impatiens glandulifera. Next base: position 21,880,093 of record NC_061868.1, read on the forward strand.
GTAATACAATAACTCAACACAACAAAACAAAAAAGCTTCCGGTTTGTGACACACCAGTTTTTGGATCATAAGAGTTTATCTCTCTGACTTATTGTTTTTCTTAGAAAGATGTGATTGATATTTTTCGCTTGATGATTCGATACTTCTTCCTTGCCTTCTATTTATATGAAAAGTATGACAACGGTCATATTTTCTCTCTCCCGATAATGATCAAGAGGCTTGCATGCCTTCCCTCTTGGACAGATCAATTTGGACACATGGCAGACATGCGCTTAGCCGGTTTGCATGTTGGACACATGGCAGACATGCACTTAGCCGGTTTGCATTTTGGACACATGGCAGCTCTTAGCCGGCTGCCTGACAGCTACCTACTGCCTGGAGATTGCTTCTGGATTTGGACAAGCATGCCTGACAGCTACCTGCTGCCTGGAGATTGCTTCTGGATTTGGACAAGCATGCCTGACAGCTACCTGCTCCCTGGAGATTGCTTCTGGATTTGGACAAGCATGTCTGACAGTTACCTGCTGCCTGGAGATTGTTTCTGGATTTGGACAAGCATGCCTGACAGTTACCTGCTGTCTGGAGATTACTTCTGGATTTGGATTACTCATTTAATCAACCGGAACATACCGCATTTAATCAACCGGAACATACCGCATTAATCAACCGGAACATACAGCATTTAATCAACCGGAACATACAGCATTTAATGAACCGGAACATTTATGACTGAGCGGCTACATTTAATCAACCGGAACATTTATGACTGAGCGGCTGCATTTAATCAACCGGAGCATTTATGACCGGAGCGGCTGCATTAAGTGTCGGTTGACAGAGCCTTCTTTCATTAAATGCATGTTGACCGATCTCCTAACTGAACTCCAGTTGACCAACCGGTTGACTGAACTTCTTCTTGGACGAACCGGTTGACCGATCTCCTAACTGAGCTCTAGTTGACCAACCGGTTGACTGAACTTCTTGGCCGAACCGGTTGCTTTTACTACAAACCGAAGTCAAACAACCGAACGGTATATATATTTCCAACCGAATGGATTTTGCTTAATTTCCCTGAAATAGCAAAACTTTAAATATTATTTACAGCTAGTGGGATTTGATCCATGGTCACCTGTGTGACAGGCAGAGGCGTTTACCACTACGCTACAACAACTTCTTGGTATATTTAAACCAATTAATATACTTGATATAACTTAGCGGTTTAACATATATATTTGAACTTAGTTTTATCTATTCATTAAACTTTTCATAAGTTATAACAATTATTTTCTATCAATTTCTCCCTTTTTGATTATTTAGAATAAATATTCAAAACTTGAAATGTGTGGCCGGTTTAAAATTAATCTACTTAATTTTTCTATCAATTATCTTTTACCTTATCAATTTCTCCCTTTTTGATTATTTTATTTAAAATTATCAAAATCATGTAGGAATGCAAGTATAGGCCGGTTTCAAAAATAGCTTTATATATATATATAAGTAACCGAAAAAGGGAAAATATTATATAGACACCGAAATAAACATAGATTAGGAAAAGTGAGCCCCTATTCTGATTCGGAAAATGTGAAGTCTTTCATCATTCATCGGTTGGTTCTTCCTCATCCGGTTGATCCGGTCTTGAAGATGAACCTTCAGCTTGCGGTTGACCGCCCGTGCTGATTGGAACCGCATTGGAGACTCGTTGTCTTGTAGAACGCAGCTCGAGGTTTTCTTCGAGTTCATCCTCGGTGTGCATAGCTGGGTTCGGTTGAGTTTCAATGATTGTCTCGGTAATCCTTTCCAGCATTTTTCTTGCCGAAACATTCCTTTTTCGTTTTACCGGAACCGAAGAGGAGGAAGCCGCCTTGGACTTCTTGTGAGCCCTGACATATTCTTCGAGCCCTTGTTTTTGTGCGTTTAACCGCTCTGCATCTTTGGCCGCTTAAGCTGTCATGGACTTCGCAAGTCCCGGATATTTAGCCGTTGTGTTTCGTTCGCGCACGGCTATTTCCTCTTCGGACAATCGCGGTGCCTCCTTTGCTTTCCTCGCTTCTTCGTCCAGCGCATCTTGAACTTCCTTAGCCGCTCGGGCGTTTGCCTCCTCAACCGTTGTATCAGCATTAATCTTGGCCTTGATTAATTCATTTACCTGTTCGGTTAGCGCCTTGAGGTCGACTTCAAGTTGGGTATTTCGGTTCTCAAGGTTTGCATTCTTTTCCTCGAGGCTGATGACTTTGTTGAGTGTGGAAGCGGCTTCATTGCTTGACCGCCCCAGGTCTTCATCGACCTTTGTGAGCTGTTGCTCGGTTTCCCTTTCAAACTGACCCATGTCATCCACCATCCTTGAGGTCTTTTCTTCCAAGTCCTCGGTTTGCTTAAGATGTTCATTGTCCAGAATGGTGTCGTCCCGGTATTCGGCTTCGATGTCTGTGATCCGGGCCTCTGCCTTTACAAGATCATCCCTCGTCTTTTCGGCTAACAGGATTGTTTGGCGCGTGGCTTTCTTGATTTTCCTCTTCCACGGTCGAACCTTTGAGTTGGCAAACTCTTGGATAAGAGTCTTTACCCTTTCTTCGGTGACCTCCGGTTCTGAATCCCCAGGTTGATGGGTTTCAAGAGGACCGATGAAAGGAGTCCCCGTCCTTTCGTCGGTTTCGTTTATGACCGGATCCGCTAGAGGAGATGTATTTCCTGGATTCTGACCGGCACCGGTTTCAAGAACTAGAGAGTGCGGTGTATTTTTCTGTCTGTGCACTGCTTCAAGCCGCTCTATTTCTTCAGTGAATTCTCATTTCTTTATCTCAAGCTTATCCAACACCAGGAGCTGTAATTTAGCCTTCGGTGTTCCCGCAACATACCATTCTGAAAGCTTTCAGATACGTACGATTAGCTTTTGTAGCCGAGCACGCAGTTTCACGATTGCGTGTCGGTCCATGGCTTCGTTAGGATCTTCGGCGTTTGTGAGGCTTATAACGTTTTCTTATATCTCCTTCAGCCTTCTGAAACTTTGTTCATCGGTTAGGCCCGGTAACATGTGTTTGGAGAATTTATCGCATCGGTACTCGTGCCATTCCCGGTATACTGTGGCAGCCGCTTGAACTCGCAGTTCGATTTCCTCCAGGATTCTGCGCACTATAATTTCGGCCATCTTCTAGTCGTTGTCAGCGGTAGCCTCTTCCTCCCCACGTTCGTCTGCATCGGCATTGGTGTTTTCAAGGCTTGCGGCCGCACCGGTATTGTCAGGACTTGTAGCCGATTGTTCCTCTTCAATCGGTCCTTCTTTATCAGATGGGATGTCATCGGTTTTCTGTGATCCTGTTCGGTCAGATGTGGAAGCCGAGTCTTCCTCATCTTGCGTTTGCGGTTCCTTGAATACTATCTTCTCCTTATCCTTGCTTCCGGACTTGCCTTTTACCGGAGCCGGTTTCTCGGTTGTAGATCTCTTCTTTCGGCCTCCTGTTGAACCGGGGGCCGGCTGCTTCCTTTCCAGGAATTGTTTGGATGTTATGATTTTGCTTGAGGAGAGAAGAACACCAGGACCGATGTTAATGTTGTTATGCAGTATAATCTTGCCAAGTGGGATGGCGTATCCCCATGACCGGGCGGAATCCGGTTTCACCATGTCTTTCATATTGTTGAAAATCTCCTTCGCCTAGTTGACATTCGTACCGTCCAGCAAACCGATAAGCATCTCGATTTTGGCCTTGGTGAGGTTGTCGTAATTTCCACCTCTCGCTTGAACCGACTTTGTGAAGATGTCACAAAGCGGTATGTATTCCGGTCGTAATGTCGATTTCTTACCGGATACTTTCACCGGTTCCCCGGTTGCAGAGAGAATCTGGCAGGCCGCCTCGAATGTTGTTGGGGCTAGCTCCATCGAAGCATTTCGGCCATCTATTGGAAGACGTAGGATCTCCGCAACCGATTCTTCGATTATCTCAAATTGTTTACCGCCAACAGTTGCGGTTATTTTGTCGCCCGAGAGAGATGCGGTTTCGAAGAATTTTTCAACCGCTTCTCTGTAGAGAACAAAGGGACCACCCAGAAAATATTCGAGTCCGGCTTCAGAAATCCGGTCAATAACTTCCTTTGCCGCAACCGAACCTTTTTGTCGGATCTCCTCAAAATCCACCTGAATGATGTGTTTGAATAAAGCCGAAGCACGACCCATTGTTGGTGATTGAGAGAGTTAGAGAGAGCAAGAGAATAACCGGTGTGAGAAAGTTTAATAACTTAGAGAGAGAAAGTTGTTTCGCGTAAGAAAAAAATGAAATGACCAAGGCCCCTTTTTATAGGCGCGGTCTGGGAGCCCAACCGTCCCATCAACTTTTGGCGGGACTTTTCTATCCAAGCCAAAAGGGCGGCAACCAGTGGCGGGAAGCCAAAAGGCGGTAATCCAGGGGCGAGAAGCAATGGGCGGTTTAAAAAATAATTTAATCGTATTTGAAAATAACAATGAGTTTTTTTAAAATTTTATTTAAATTATTTATTGTGATATTTTGTCAAATTAAATGATTTTGTTTTACGTCATTTTAATATAATCTAAAATAAGAGTATTTTTGTAATATAATAATTATCTCAACTTAATCGAAATTATCAATAATATTAATATTGTTCGAACATTAGATACAATATTGTATTATTTTATGTTAAATTTATTATTAATACATAAAATATTTCTCAACTCATCATTATGATTTATTTTATGAAAACCTTTTTCATTTTGGAATATTTTAAGAAAATTGAGTACTTTTATTTTTAATTACTGTGATTTTAAGGTTTAAAAAATAAACCTATCGTATAAAAAATTACTGTTAGTTTTCTTAATATTTGTAAGATATTTCATGTAATTTTATGACAAATTACATTATTAATTTTATTTATTTTAATCCAAAATAAGAATAATGGAAATCCTTATTATAACATTTTACACAATAATATATTATTTTATGTTAGTTAGATTTGTTTTTACTAAGTAACTTATCTCAACAAAATATTTTTAGTCATTTTAAGACATGTTTTTTTTTTCTTTTCATTTTTGGGATATTCTATGAAAATTGGGTACTTGTTTTTATTAGAGTTTATTAAGGTTTTAAAATAATTTAATTGTATTTGAAAAAACAATGAGTTTTGTTTTAAATTTATTTAAATTATTTATTGTGATTTTATGTCAAATTGAACATTTTTGATTTACATCATTTAATATAATCTAAAATAAAGATTAGTTTTATAATATAATAATTATCTCAAATTAATCGAAATTATCATAAATATTATTCAAACATAAATACAATATTTTATTATTTTATGTTAGATTTGTTATTAATACATAAAATATTTCTCACAACTTATTATGATTCATTTTATGACAACCTTTTTTATTTTGGAATAATGTAATAAAATCGGGTACTTTAATTTTTAATTACAGTAATTTTGGGGTTAAAAAAATTATATTATCGTATACGAAATAACTATTAATATTCTTAATATGTTTTAAGATATTTCATGTAATTTTGTGTCAAATTGCAATGATATTTTATTTATTTTAATCCAAAACAATAATGATTTCTTAATACAAAAGTCATTTTAATTGAATTAAAATTATGGAAAACCTTAATCTAATATTATACACAATACTTTATTATTTTATGTTAGATAGATTTGTTTTTATTAAATAAACTCATCTCAACACAATAAAAATTATTTTTGTCATTTTTTTTCTTTCATTTTTGGGATATTTTAAAAAAATCTAGTACTTGTATTTATTATTAGAGTTTATTTGGGATTAAAAAATAATTTAATCATATTTGAATTTACGATAGTTTTTTAAATTTATTTAAATTATTTCTTGTGATTAGAGGTCTAAGTTGAATGATTTTTATTTATACCATTTAATATAATCTAAAAAAACATTGGTTTTATATTATAAAAAATATTTCAACTAAATCGAAATTACGCAAATCTTATCGAATATTTTATATCATATTGTATTATTTTATGTTAGATTTGTTATTAATACGTAAAATATTTCTCTCAACTTATTATGATTCATTTTATCACAACCTTTTTTATTTTGGAATAATGTAATAAAATCGGGTACTTTGATTTTTAATTACATGATTTTGGGGTTAAAAAAATCATATTATCGTATACGAAATAACTATTAATATTCTTAATATGTTTTAAGATATTTCATGTAATTTTGTGTCAAATTGCATTGATATTTTTATTTATTTTAATCCAAAACAATAATGATTTCTTAATACAAAAGTCATCTTAATTGAATTAAAATTATGGGAAACTTTAATCTAATATTATACACAATACTTTATTATTTATGTTATGTTAGATAGATTTGTTTTTAGTAAGTAAACCCATCTCAACACAATAAAAATCATTTTTAGTCATGTTTTTTTCTTTCGTTTTTGGAATATTTTAAGAAAATCATGTATTTATTATTAGAGTTTATTTGGGATTAAAAAATAATTTCATTGTATTTGAATTTACAATGACTTTTTTAAATTTATTTAAATTATTTCTTGTAATTAGATGTGTAAGTTGAATGATTATTATTTATATCATTTAATATAATCTAAAAAAACATTCGTTTTATATTATAAAAAATATTTTAACTGATTCGAACTTACGCAAATCTTATTCGAATATTTTATATCATATTGTATTATTTTATGTTAGATTTGTTATTAATACATAAAATGTTTCTCTAAACTTATTATGATTCATTTTATGACAACCTATTTTAATTTGGAATATTGTAATAAAATCGGGAATTTTATTTTTTAATTACAATGATTTTGGGATTAAAAAATTATTTTATCGTATACAATTAGTTTTATTAATATATTTTAAATATTTTATGTAATTTTCTGTCAAATTACATTATTAGTTTTATTTATTTTAATCCCAAATAAGAATTATTTTTTAATACAAAAGTCATCCTAATCGAATCAAAATTATGGAAACCTTATTCTATCGGTATACACAATAATATATTATTTTATGTTATATAGATTTATTTTTAATAAGTAAACTCATCTTAACACAATATAAATCATTTTGTGACATGTTTTTTTTTTAATTTTTGGGAATTCTAAGAAAATCGGATACTTGTATTTATAATTAGAATTTATTAAGGTTTAAAAAATAATTTATTCATATTTGAAAAAACAATGAGTTTTTTTTTAATTTATTTAAATTATTTATTGTGATATTATATCAAATTAAATGATTTTGATTTACGTCATTTAATATAATCTAAAATAAGAGTAGTTTTGTAATATAATAATCATCTAAACTTAATCGAAATTATCATAAATATTGTTCGAACATAAAATACAATATTGTATTATTTTATGTTAAATTTATTATTAATACATAAAATATTTCTCAACTAATTATGACTCATTTTATATAAACCTTTTTTATTTTAGAATATTTTAAGAAAATTGAGTACTTTTATTTTTAATTGCAGTGATTTTAAGGTAAAATAAACCTATCGTATACAAAATTACGGTTAGTTTTCTTGATATTATTAAGATATTTCATGTAATTTTATGACAAATTAAATTATTATTTTTATTTATTTTAATCCAAAATAATAATGATTTTGTAATAGAAAAGTCATCCTAATCAAATCAAAATTATGGAAAATCTTATTATAATATTTTACACAATAATATATTATTTTATGTTAGATAGATTATTTTTATTAAGTAACTTATCTCAACAAAATATTTTTAATCATTTTGAATCAGGTTTTTTTTTTCATTTTTGGGATATTTTATGAAAATCTGGTACTTGTTTTTATTATTAAAGTTTATTAAGGTTTAAAAAATAATTTAATCATATTTAAAAAAACAATGATTTTTTTTTTAATTTTTTTAAATTATTTATTGTGATATTATATCAAATTAAATGATTTTAATTTACGTCATTTAATATAATCTAAAATAAGTGTAGTTTTGTAATATAATAATTATCTCAACTTAATCGAAATTATCATAAATATTGTTCAAACATTAAATACAATATTGTATTATTTTATGTTAAATTTATTATTAATACATAAAATATTTATCAACTCGTTATGATTCATTTTATGAAAACCTTTTTCATTTTAGAATAATTTAGGAAAATTGAGTACTTTTATTTTTAATTATTGTGATTTTAAGGATTAAAAAATAAACATATCGTATACAAAATTACGGTTAGTTTTCTTAATATTTTTAATATATTTCATGTAATTTTATGTCAAATTACATTATTATTTTTATTTATTTTAATTCAAAATAAGAATGATTTTGTAATAGAAAAGTCATTCTAATCGAATCAAAATTATGGAAAACCTTATAATATTTTACACAATAATATATTATTTTATGTTAGATAGATTTGTTTTTACTAAGTAACTTATCTCAACAAAATATTTTTAATCATTTTGAGACGTTGTTTTTTTTTCTTTTCATTTTTGAGATATTCTATGAAAATCGTGTACTTGTTTTTGTTAGAGTTTATTAAGGTTTAAAAATAATTTAATTGTATTTGAAAAAATAATGAGTTTTGTTTTAAATTTATTTAAATTATTTATTGTGATTTTATGTCAAATTGAACGTTTTTGATTTACATCATTTAATATAATCTAAAATAAGATTAGTTTTATAATATAATAATTATCTCAAATTAATCGAAATTATCATAAATATTATTCAAACATTATATACAATATTGTATTATTTTATGTTAGATTTGTTATTAATACATAAAATATTTCCTTCAACTTATTAGGATTCATTTTATGACAACCTTTTTTATTTTGGAATAATGTAATAAAATTGGGTACTTTAATTTTTAATTACAATGATTTTGGGGTTAAAAAAATCATATTATCGTATACGAAATAACTATTAATATTCTTAATATGTTTTAAGATATTTCATGTAATTTTGTGTCAAATTGCATTGATATTTTTTTTTATTTTAATGCAAAACAATAATGATTTCTTAATACAAAAGTCATCTTAATTAATTAAAATTATGAAAACCTTAATCTAATATTATACACAATACTTTATTATTTTATGTTAGATAGATTTGTTTTTATTAAGTAAACTCATCTCAACACAATAAAAATCATTTTGAGTCATGTTTTTTTCTTTCATTTTTTTGATATCTTAAGAAAATCATGTACTTGTATTTATTATTAGATTTTATTTGGGATTAAAAAATAATTTAATCGTATTTGAATTTACGATGAGTTTTTTAAATTTATTTAAATTATTTCTTGTGATTAGATGTATAAGTTGTATTATTTTTATTTATATCATTTAATATAATCTAAGAAAACATTAATTTTATATTATAAAAAATATTTCAACTGAATCGAAATTACGAAAATCTTATTCGAATATTTTATGTGATATTGTGTTATTTTATGTTAGATTTGTTATTAATATATAAAATGTTTCTCTCAACTTATTATGTTTCATTTTATTTGATGACAACCTTTTTTAATTTGGAATATTATAATAAAATCGGGTACTTTAATTTTTAATAACAATGATTTTGGGGTTAAAAAATTATTTTATCGTATACAATTAGTTTTATTAATATATTTTAAATATTTTATGTAATTTTATGTCAAATTACATTATTAGTTTTATTTATTTTAATTCCAAATAAGAATTATTTTTTAATACAAAAGTCATCCTAATCGAATCAAAATTAAAGAAACCTTATTCTATCAGTATACACAATAATATATTATTTTATGTTATATAGATTTATTTTTAATAAGTAAACTCATCTTAACACAATATAAATAATTTTGTGACAAGTTTTTTTTTAATTTTTTGGATATTCTAAGAAAATCGAATACTTGTATTTATAATTAGAATGTATTAATGTTTAAAAACTAATTTAATCATATTTGAAAAAACAATGAGTTTTTTTTTTAAATTTATTTAAATTATTTATTATGATATTATGTCAAATTGAATGATTTTGATTTAAGTCATTTAATATAATCTAAAATAAGAGTAATTTTGTAATATAATAATTATCTCAACTTAATCGAAATTATCATAAATATTGTTCGAACATTAAATACAATATTGTATTATTTTATGTTAAATATTTTATTAACACATAAAATATTTCTCAACTCATTATGATTCATTTTATGAAAACCTTTTTCATTTTAGAATATTTTAGGAAAATTGAGTACTTTTATTTTTAATTACTGTGATTTTAAGGTTTAAAAAATAAATCTATCGTATTCAAAATTACGGTTAGTTTTCTTAATATTTTTAAGATATTTCATGTAATTTTATGTCAAATTACATTATTATTTTTATTTATTTTAATCCAAAATAAGAATTATTTTGTAATAGACATTCTAATTGAATCAAAATTATGGAAAACCTTATTATAACATTTTACATAATAATATAATATTTTATGTTGGATAGATTTATTTTTACTAAGTAACTTATCTCAACAAAATATTTTTAATCATTTTGAGACATTTTCTTTTTTCATTTTTGGGATATTCTATGAAAATCGCGTACTTGTTTTTATTATTAGAGTTTATTAAGGTTTAGAAATAATTTAATTGTATTTGAAAAAACAATGTGTTTTATTTTTAATTTATTTAAATTATTTATTTTGATTTTATGTCAATTTGAACGTTTTTGATTTACGTCATTTAATATAATCTAAAATAAGATTAGTTTTATAATATAATAATTATCTCAAATTAATCGAAATTATCAAAAATATTATTCAAACATTATATACAATATTGTATTATTTTATGTTAGATTTGTTATTAATACATAAAATATTTCTCTCAACTTATTATGATTCATTTTATGACAACCTTTTTTATTTTGGAATATTATAATAAAATGGGGTACTTTAATTTTTAATTACAGTGATTTTGGGTTTAAATAATTATTTTATCGTATACAATTAGTTTTATTAATATATTTTAAATATTTAATGTAATTTTATGTCAAATTACATTATTAGTTTTATTTATTTTAATTCCAAATAAGAATTATTTTTTAATACAAAAGTCATCCTAATCGAATCAAAATTATGGAAACCTTATTCTATCAGTTTACACAATAATATATTATTTTATTATACGCAACTAATATGATCGACTTTATCGATAGAGACGGGGGTCGGACTATTGATGAAGACTTATGAAAAACGGTTTGAAAGAAATCTTGTTAGAGATTTAATTCGATTTCTATTCTAAGAAAACCTTGTAAACACTTGAAACAAAATCAAGGCAGAATTGTTTACATAGGTTTGAAGCTCAAGATGAAGAATGTGAAGATGACAAAAATGAAAAGACACAGCAGTTTATTTATGGATGTTCGGAGCAAACTCTCCTACGTCACCCCTTCTTCCAACCACCGGAAGGATTCACTATAATATGATTCGAATAAAATACAGTTTGCACACACTTAGCTCACTATTGAACAGAACACACTCTGTTCAATTTACAAGATGAAGAATATCACTTAGTTAAAGGTGTTTTTGATTCTAGCTCTCACTTGATTCACACACAACACAATCAAGAAAGCAGCTTACGACTTGAATATTCAAAGGAATGCTTTCTCAGTAATTTCAGCAAGATGATCGAGAGATTGTGCAAAGATTCACTACTTCGTCCGTTGTCCTTAAGATTTGATAAATACTGGCAGAGACTAACGGTCGAATATTTAGAATGAAACGTGGCACTCTTCTATTGGAAAGCCTCCATAGTACACAACAGGTTCTGAGCACAGGGATCGTGGCCGTACACAGACTGGTAGTGCGCCGAATATTCCATCAGAGATGTCCTTGCAAAACAAGTAATATGAGGAAAATTCTCTTACGTGACATTCGTTGGTTGGTTGCGTATAGCTATCGTATTAATCTTCACTAGAAAGTGGAGTAAGAGTAGAGTACAGCTATAGTACGTGGGTAGGCGAGTGCTAGCTTCAAGCATATTGCTTAAGCATAGCATTAGACTTATTTCAGTTAGACGACCTCGTCTAATGAAATCAAACGTCCTCGTCTAAGAGCAGAATCCATTAGACCACCTTGTCTAATGGGATTAGACTTGCGTCTAATTACAATCACTTCAGACTAATCTGAAGGAGTTAGACTACACGTCTAACTTTCACCAATTAGACTTCATGTCTAATATTTTACAACCATTAGACTGCACGTCTAACTCAACGAGTTAGACTGTACGTTCTAATTCCGGTTCTACTTCAGACTTGTCAGAAGGAGTTAGACTACACGTCTAACTTTCAGGTTCCATTAGACTGCACGTCTAACTCCACGAGTTAGACTACACGTCTAATTACGGTTCTATTAGACTACACGTCTAACTCCACGAGTTAGACGACACGTCTAATTACGGTTCTATTAGACTACACGTCTAACTCCACGAGTTAGACGACACGTCTAATTACGGTTCTACTTCAGACTAGTCTGAAGGAGTTAGACTATACGTCTAACTTTCTCTTTCCATTAGACTGCACGTCTAACTCCACTAAGTTAGACTGCACGTCTAACTCCACGAGTTAGACTGCACGTCTAATTCCAAATATATTAGATTGCACGTCTAACTCCACGAGTTAGACAGTACGTCTAATTCTGAATATATTAGACTGCACGTCTAACTCTGATGAGATAGATTGCACGTCTAATTCCGAATTCATTAGACTGCACGTCTAACAACGCTGAGTTAGACTGCACGTCTAGCACCGCTGAGTTAGACTGCACGTCTAATTCCTCTAGTTAGACTGCACGTCTAACACCGCTTAGTTAGACTACACGTCTAACTTCGCTAGTTAGACTGCACGTCTAATTACAAAGTCTATTAGACTGCACGTCTAACACCGCTTAGATAGACTGCACGTCTAACTTCGCTAGTTAGACTGCACGTCTAATTATAGAGTCTATTAGATTGCACGTCTAACTTCGCTGAGTTAGACTGTACGTCTAATAACTCTAGTTAGACTGCACGTCTAATACTGCTTAGTTAGACTACACGTCTAACTTCGCTAGTTAGACTGCCCGTCTAATTACATAGTCTATTAGACTGCACGTCTAACTCCGCTGAGTTAAACTATACGTCTAATTCCTCTAGTTAGACTGCACGTCTAATTACAGAGTCTATTAGACTGCACGTCTAACTCCGCTAAGTTAGACTGCACATCTAATTCATCTAGTTAGACTGCACGTCTAACACTACTTATTTAGACTACACGTCTAATTTCGCTAGTTAGACTGCACGTCTAACTTTGTGCATCTAATCCTAAATCGGTCTAATGAGTCTCATTAGAGCCTAGTCTTATGAAATCTGATTTCTATACACCTGCATCAAAAACAATTAGATGCATAAATTATTTTATCATCAAAATCCCAATAGTCAAACTATTTCAACACTTAGTCAAAATAATTTGACCCAACAATCATAGTCAAAAAAATTTGACCCAACAATTTCCCTCCTTTTGATGATGAAATTAAAAACTTTCATATATATAATAGGATACGCATTAATCATATAAATAAACAAACCCTTTGTTCACATGCAAATATAGCATTCAAAATATCAGATTCATAAACATCCAAATGTGAGTGTTTTCATAAGAAACACACAAAACATTGTTCCAAACTAACCAAAATAAGTTCATGATAAAACATCATAAAAAGATCTTCAAAAACTTCATCTTAAATGAAAATAATTTCTATTCTAATCTTCTTCTTCTTCTTCTTCCTAATTGTTTCTCTGAAAAGGATAGTCTTCAACCTAGGAAGTCTCTAAGACTGCGGTTAGAGGAGGGTTAGATACATCTCTTTTCATCTTCTTGGACTTGAGTCTCTTCACCCTAAAAACGTATTCAACAACCTTATGGTTGTTCAGAACTTTGGAAGGAAGGTGAAAGTTTTTACCAGGTACATCCAGAAGGAAGAAAAAGAAGGCGCCCAGAGGGCCGTTAAAACCAAAGATTGTCTTTCTGGCACAAACCATTCTAGCAAGATTTCCGAAGAGGAAGCTTATCCAGTTGACTGGAACACCCCTTGTGATAACCACCATCATCTCGAAAACCTTAGAACAAAACTTGTAGGAAGATTCTTTGGCGAGAAGAGATTTAGAGATGATTTCACTTAGAAGAGCAAACTCATTTTTCAGGATATTTTTCTTCTAGTAAATATCCATTTGAGGAGAATCAGAGAAGACTTTCATCATAGTAAACATGATTTCAGGTGGGGAGCGAGGAAACTCATGAATACCTATAGTGGGAAGTTGAAAGAACATACCGAATGAATCTTCGGAGATACAAATCATTTGGCCCATAACAATCCCAACAACGATTTTGTCCTGATAGAAACCAGTTGTTTCGAAGAATTCACGAACCAACTGTTTGTGATAGAGATGATGAGGGGTGATAAACTTTCTCAACCCGGAGGCTTTCAAGGATTTAAATATCTTAGCCATGCCCGAAGATTTCAACGTGGATACTGATTTGAAGTCCACTTGAATGGATTTCGGAGAGAAGGAAGACATTTCGACTTGATGAACAATAGCTTAGTCGATTCGAATTCTAGAGAGAGAGATGGATTTGGAAGAACTCTATCTTTAGAGTAAATTATATCAATGTCTAACGTGTAGAGAATATCTAATGATTACTTCTACCGTCAAAAGCTCAAAGGTCTGTTCCCAATAAACGTATCATTTAATATTATCATGAAAACGAATAGTTAATACTAAATATATAAGCAAAATTTGTCAGAAATATTAGTCATTCCTTATGTATTGAGAGACACGTGTCTTCAATTCTTTTGAGGAATGACTGATTTGATCTTTGGCGGGAAAATGCACTTGAGCATATACATAGGCAAAAGACAGCTGCCCAAATAGCTAGAAGATGAAAGGTTCAATTTACACACGTAGTTAGATGTTTATTCTCCTTTTCACATTTTCTTAAAAATCAGTCTATTAGATGTATACGTCTAATTATGCAAGAACACCACGTGCAACAGGCGTGTCTAGTTAGACGTGAACATCCTCTTGCTCATGACGTAAAAACGCCTAACGTCTATTAGACGTATGCGTCTAACCATGCATGTTGATATAACCAAGACAAATATTCCAAAGGAAGATTAAACTGCTAAAGTAGACGTACGTCTAAGTAGTTGTGTTTCTCAAACCCTTAATCCTTAGGACGTATTAAGACTTCTGTCTTCATGTCTGCTCAGTTATGTTTTGAATAATACGTTCCCCCTCAATGTATGAATGTAATCATATCAATCAAGATAAACAAGACCGAAAATGTTTCTAAAATGAGAGAACATAGCCTCGGGCAGAGGCTTCGTGAAGATATCTGCCGTTTGTTGATCAGTGGGAACAAATTCGAGGCGAATCTGCTTCTGATTGACGTGTTCTCGGATAAAATGATGCCTGATTTCTATTTGATCTGTCCGAGAATGCAGAACTGGATTGTAGGTGATTGCAATAGCACTAGTGTTGTCGCAGAAAATTGGAGACTCTTCAGCCTAAATCCCATACTCCTTGAGCTGTTGTTGAATCCACAGAACTTGAGAGCAACAACTGCCAGCTGCAAGATACTCTGCTTCAGCTGTAGACGTGGCGACTGATGTCTGCTTCTTGTTGAACCAGGAAATTAGACGATCTCCAAGGAAGTGGCAAGTTCCACTTGTGCTTTTTCTATCAATTTTGCACCCTGCATAATCTGTATCTAAGTAACTAGTCAAATTGAAACTAGAATCCTTCGGATACCACAGTTCCACATTTTGAGTTCCCTTTAAGTATTTAAGGATACGTTTAGCAGCAGTAAAATGAGAGAGTTTAAGATTATCCTGAAATCTGCCACAAACACCAACAACGAATTGAATGTCTGGCCTGCTAGCAGTTACATATAGAAAGGATCTGATTAGTCCTCTATAAGCTGTTATATTGACACTTTGGCCACCTTCATCTTTATCCAGTTTACTAGAGGAGCTCATTGGTGTAGCTGCAGAAGAACAGTTCTCCAAACCAAACTTCTTTAGCAGTTTCTTAGTGTATTTAGCTTGATTGATTAGGGTCCCATTTTCTAACTGACGGACTTGAAGCCCAAGGAAGAATGTCAATTATCCCATCATGCTCATTTCAAATCTGTCCTGCATCAGCTAGAAAACTTCTCACACAATTTGGGCTTAGTTGAACCAAAAATAATGTCATCAACATATATTTAAACAAGTAGAATGTGAGAATCTTTAGTGAATCTAAACAAGGTTTTATCCACAGTTCCAATAACAAAATCATGATCAAATAAAAATTCAGTTAAAGTGTCGTAGCAAGCTCTAGAAGCTTGTTTCAGACGATACAATGCTTTGTCAAGCTTATAAACATGATTAGGTAACTCATGATCTACAAATCCGGGGGGTTGCTCAACGTATACTTCTTCACTCAATTTCCCATTTAAAAATGCACTTTTCACGTCCATTTCAAAAACCTTAAAGTTCTTAAATGATGCATATGCTAGGAAGATTTTAATTGCTTCTAGTCTTGCTACAGGTGCGAAAGACTCGTCAAAATCAATACCTTCCTCCTATCTGTATCCTTGAGCAACTAAACGAGCTTTGTTTCTAATGACTAAGCCATCTTCACTAAGCTTGTTTCTAAACACCCATCTTGTTCCTATAACTGACTTATCAGTTGGTCTAGGAGTAAGATACCATACTTTATTTCTCACAAATTGGTTTAACTCCTCCTGCATAACATTGATCCAATCTGGATCAACTACAGCTTCACCAATTTTCTTGGGTTCAATCTGAGAAATAAATGTAGAGTTGGCCATTTCATCCATCAGTTGACGTCTTGTCCTTCGGGGAGAAAAAGGATATCCGATGATCAGTTCTGGTGGATGATTTCTGTTCCATCTGAAGTTGGATCCAAGTGGGTTGGTCATCTGAACTGGTGACTCCACGACGTCTAAACTCTCAACTTCTTGTTGAACAGGAGTTTGAATATCTGGTTGAACTTCAACCGGATAAGCCACTAGATCAGACAAAGCAATACTCTTGTACCAAAGTTTCTTCTTCTTCACTCACAGACTTAAGACTTGTCACTTTTAGTCTATCAGCAAGATCAATGGGTTCAATGGATTTGCTCTGAACAGGCTCATCAAAGACTACATGGAGGGATTTCTCAACAGTATTTGTTCTTTTGTTGTATACTCTATAAGCCTTGATTGCTGACAAGTATCCCAACATGAATCCCTCATCTACTTTAGCATCAAAAGCGGTCAGATAAACCTTTCCATTGTTATGGATAAAACATTAACACCCAAATATCTTAAAATAAGAAACTGTGGGAATTCTCCCATAATACAGTTCATAGGGAGTTTTATCAAAACGTTTGTTAATTATTGACCAATTTTGTGTATAACAAGCAGTGTTTATGGCTTCCGCCTAGAACCTTTGAGGTACGTCTGATTCAGCTAGCAAAGATCTCGCTACTTCCTTCAGAGTTCTCACTCTTCTCTCAACAATGTCGTTTTGCTGTAGAGTTCTGGCGCTAGACAACGCGTGCCTAATTCCAGTATCCTCGAGATAAGATGATTGGTATCTGTTAACTCAGTTCCCTGATCACTTCTAATGCACGCAATATTCAAAGATTTCTTATTCTGAATTCCTTTAAATATTCTAATCAATTTTTCAGCTATTTTATCTTTTGAAGGTAGAAATAAAACCCATATAAATCGAGAAAAGTCATTAATAACAATTAGGGAAAATCTCATTCCTCCTATACTTTTTACAGGAATTGGACCAAATAGATCCATATGTAAAAGTTCTAGGCAACGGCTGGATTGTGATTTCCCTTTACTTTTGAACGATGATCTGCCCCGTTTATCTAATTGGCAAGCAGTGCATATCTTGTCCTTTGAGAACTAAAGTTTGGGGAAACCAATAACTAAATTGTTTGAGCAAATGTTGTTGATGGTCTTGAAATTTAAATGGTTCAAACGTTTATTCCATAACCATTTCTGGCCATTCTTGCAATCATGCACATAGGATCAGATGACTCTTTTTGACAATTCATTTTGTATAGTTTCCTACTCTACTACCAATTAACAGAGTATTTCCATCTTGGTCCTTAACTAGACATAAGTGAGTTTGAAAATCAACTGACAAGCCATTATCATATAACTGACTAATGCTGATCAAGTTATAGCACAAATTATCAACAAGTAGCACATCATTAATGGTTAGGTTACCATGGATAATCTTACCCTTACCCATGGTCTTACCCTTTTTGTTGTCACCAAATGTAATCTTAGGTCTAGAGCAATCTGATATATCAGCAAGAAGCCGTCTGTTTCCTGTCATATGTCTGGAACATCCGCTATCAAGATACCATACAGATTCATCAAACCCTTTGTTTATTTGTACCTACATAAATAAATATTTACAATCTTTTGGTACCCACTTTCAATTGGGTCATCGGCCAATCAGTCCCTTAGGAATCCATATTTGAGTTATTCTGATGGATTTCTCATTTTGTGCTGTGATTAATGCGTATGTTTTTGACTTAGCAGACGACTTTCTGATAGCCACTAATCCCTTAGTTTTTGAAGAAGACTTTCTTTTAAAACTCCTTGACTTTGAGTTAGGTTTTAGACTGCCAGAATTATTTCCTACTTTTAATCTATTCTTCATCCAGCTAACAATCGGCGGAATATAGGTTATTTCACTTTTGAAAGCTACTTCTTCCTTAATAGGATCAGATTCAATGTCAGTCATACTCCCTTTGACAAAACTTATTGGCTTAAGCTTGTAAGTTGCTGAGTCTGACTTTTTGCACGACAGGTTAGGGTCATTGCTGTCAAATCCTAGACCGGATCTAGATCCAACGGGTTTTAACATGCTAATCTGGTGTTTGATAGCATCTCCAGACCTTGTCCATGCACTGACAACATAGTTTAACCTCTTGTTTTCATATGAAACAGTTTGAATCTGTTCTCTGAGCATCTCATTCTCATATGAGATCTCTTCTATGTTTTTGTCAAAAATATTTGATTCAGATTCTTTGTGGGAAGAAAGAACAGTTGATTTATATTTTACTTTCATTTCGTAAAAAGAGTCAGTTAACTTCTTGTACTCAATGGCCATTTCATTGAGTGCATTAGTTAACTCTTCGTTTGTGAATTCTGGTGTAGAGACATCATTACCTTGGATTGGTCATCCACCATCAAACATGTAAAAGGTTCATTCTCTTTTTCAACAGGAGACTCCTATGAATCGCTATCAGCCCATCTTGATTTATTTTCAACGCACATGAAAACTTTCTGATCTTTCTTTGATTGAACGCTTCTACCGTAGATTTTATTAAGCTTATCCCATATCTCTTTAGCAGAGGAACATGACTTGATTTCATAGAACACGTTCATGTTGATCGACTGATATAGAATGTTCCTAGCAACATTATCCAGGTTGTTGGTCATCTTATCTTCAGTAGTCCACTCACTCTTTGGTTTCGAAATCTTTACGGGGACATTAGTAATGACGCTCCACATATCACAATCAAGGGCAGCCAAGTGAGCTTGCATTCTCATCATCCAATATTCGCAGTTGTCCATTGACAGAATGGGGATCTCATTGATGATAGACATGCTCCATGATTTTTGAGCTTGAGAATAGAAACAAGGCTCTAATACCAATTGATTGGATCGATTTTATCGATAGAGACGGGGGTATGGCTATTGATGAAGGCTTATGAAAAATGGTTTGAAAGAAATCTTGTTAGGGATTTAATTCGCTTTCTATTCTACGCAAACCCTTGTAAACGCTTGAAACAGAATCAAGGCGGAATTGTTTACTTAGGTTTGAAGCTCAAGATGAAGAATGTGAAGATGACAGAAATGAAAAGACACAACAATTTTTTTATGGATGTTCAGAGCAAACTCTCCTACGTCACCCTTTCTTCCAACCACCAGAAGGATTCACTATATATGATTCGAATCAAATACAGTTTGCATACACTTAGCTCACTATTGAACATAACACATTCTGTTCAATTTATAAAATGAAGAATATCACTCAGCTAAAGGTATTTTTGATTCTAGCTCTCTCTTGATTCACACACAGCACAATCAAGAAAGCAACTTACGGCTTGAATATTCAAAGGATTGATTTCTCAGTAATTTCAGCAAGATGATCGAGAGATTGTGCAAATATTCACTACTTCGTCCGTTTTCCTTGAGATTTGATAAATACTGGGTAAAGACTAACGGTTGAATCTTCTGAATGATACGTGGCACTCTTCCATTGAAAAGCCTCCATAGTACACAATAGGTTCTGAGCATAGGGATCGTGATCGTACACCAACTGGTAGTGCCCCGAATATTCCATTAGAGATGTACCTACAAAACAAGTAATATGAAGAAAATTCTCTTACATGGCATTCGTTGGTTGGTTGCGTATAACTATCGTACTGATCTTCACTAGAAAGTGGAGTAGGAGTAGAGTACAACTATAGCACGTGGGTAGGCGGGTGCTAGCTTCAAGCATACTGCTTAAGCCATAACATTAGACGTATTTCAGTTAGACGACCTCGTCTAATGAAATCAAACGTCCCCGTCTAAGAGCAGAATCCATTAGACCACCTGGTCTAATGGGATTAGACTTACGTCTAATTATAATCACTTTAGACTAATCTGAAGGAGTTAGACTACATGTCTAACTTTCACCAATTAGACTTCATGTGTAATATTTTACAACCATTAGACTGCACGTCTAACTCCACGAGTTAGACTGCACGTCTAATTCCAGTTCTACTTCAGACTACACGTCTAACTTTCAGGTTCCATTAGACTGCATGTCTAACTCCACGAGTTAGACTACACGTCTAATTACGGTTCTATTAGACTGCAAGTTTAACTCCACGAGTTAGACTGCACGTCTAGTTACGGTTCTACTATTATTATGATTCATTTTATGACAACCTTTTTTATTTTGGAATATTGTAATAAAATCAAGTACTTTAATTTTTAATTACAGTGATTTTGGAGTTTAAAAAATTATTTTATCGTATACCATTAGTTTTCTCAATATATTTTAAGATATTTCATGTAATTTTATGTCAAATTACATTATTATTTTTATTTATTTTAATACAAAATAAGAATTATTTTTTAATACAAAAGTCATCCTAATCGAATCAAAATTATGGAAAACTTTATTCTATCATTATACACAATAATATATTATTTTATGTTATATAGATTTGTTTTTAATAAGTAAACTCATCTCAACACAATATAAATCATTTTGTAACATGTTTTTTTTTCATTTTTGGGATATTCTAAGAGAATTGGGTACTTGTATTTATTATTAGAGTTTATTATGGTTTAAAAAATAATATAATCGTATTTAAAAAAACAATGAGTTTTTTTATTAATTTATGTAAATTATTTATTATGATATTATGTCAAATTGAATGATTTTGATTTAAGTCATTTAATATAATCTAAAATAAGAGTAGTTTTGTAATATAATAATTATCTCAACTTAATCGAAATTATCATAAATATTATTCAAACATTAATACAATATTGTATTATTTTATGTTATATTTGTTATTAATACCTCAAATATTTTTCAAATAATTATGATTCA
Source organism: Impatiens glandulifera (assembly GCF_907164915.1). Lineage (NCBI taxonomy): Eukaryota > Viridiplantae > Streptophyta > Magnoliopsida > Ericales > Balsaminaceae > Impatiens > Impatiens glandulifera. The sequence goes on from NC_061868.1 coordinate 21,901,797, forward strand.
TTTCATGAAAACATTTTTCATTTTGGAATATTTTATAAAAAATGAGTACTCTTATTTTTAATTACAGTGATTTTAAGGTTTAAATTATGAACCTATCCTATACAAAATTACGGTTAGTTTTCTTAATATTTTTAAGATATTTCATGTAATTTTATGTCAAATTACATTATTATTTTTATTTATTTTAAACCAGAATAAGAATAATATTATAATAAAAAAGTCATCATAACAGAATCAAAATTATGGAAAACCTTATTATAATATTTTACATAATAATATATTGTTTTATGTTACTTATATTTTTTTTTATTAAGTAACTTATCTCAAAAAAAAATTTAATCATTTTGAGACATGTTTTTTTTTTTCATTTCAGGGATATTCTATGAAAATCAGGTACTTATATTTATTATTAGAATTTATTAAGGTTTAAAAATAATTTAATTGTATTTGAAAAAATAATGAGTTTTGTTTTTAATTTATTTAAATTATTTATTGTGATTTTATGTCAAATTGAATGTTTTTGATTTACGACATTTCATATAATTTAAAATAAGATTAGTTTTGTAATATAATAGTTATCTCAAATTAATCAAAATTATCATAAATATTTTCAAACATTATATACAATGTTGTATTATTTTATGCTAAATTTGTTATTAATGCATACAATATTTCTCTCAACTTATTATGATTCATTTTATGACAACCTTTTTTTATTTTGAAATAATATAATAAAATTGAGTACTTTAATTTTTAATTACAGTGATTTTGGGGTTTTAAAAATCATATTATCGTATACGAAATAACTATTAGTTTTCTTCATATTTTAAGATATTTCATGTAATTTTGTGTCAAATTGCATTATTATTTTTATCCAAAACAATAATGGTTTCTAAATACAAAAGTCATATTAATCGAATCAAAATTATGGAAAACCTTATTCTAATATTATACACAATACTTTATTATTTTATGTTAGATAGATTTGTTTTAATAAGTAAACTCATCTCAACAAAATATAAATCATTTTGAGACATGTTTTTTTCTTTCATTTTTGGGATGAGTTTTTTAAATTTATTTAAATTATTTCTTGTAATTTCATGTCAAGTTGAATGATTTTAATTTATGTCATTTAATACTATCTAAAATAAGTGGTTTTATATTATAAAATATTATTTCAACTGAATTGAAATTACGCAAATCTTATTCAAACATTTTATACCATATTATATTATTTTATGTTAGATTTGTTATTTTTACATAAAATATTTATCTCAACTTATTAAGATTCATTTTATGACAACATTGTTTTATTATTTTGGAATATTGTAATAAAATCGAGTACTTTAATTTTTAATTACAGTGATTTTGGAGTTAAAAAATAATCTTATCCTATAAGAAATTACTATTATCTTATAAAAAATACAGTGATTAGAAACCCTAGGGGAGAATCACATTAGAATCACGATTGTCGGTACGTCTGACACGTTTGGCACAATCGGCACGATCAGCACGGTCGACACATTTGGAACTTTCGGCACAATAGTCGCACGAAATTAGGTTGTTTGATTTGGTCGTAGGTTATGAGAAACGTGGTCGGAGTCATAATTGTTGGCACATTCAGCACAATCCACATAATCGGCCCGTCTTATACGTTTGTCTAGAAATTGTTCACTCGTGTCACGAATATTGAGTCGGGAAATCATAAATATAGTCGATAGGGTTGTTTGAGAAAAAAAATATGGGGTTGTGATTGCTCTAGGTCATTGATAACTTTTTTTAATTAGTAACCACTCTCAGCCCAATTCCTCTTCTTTATAAAACTATACCCTCAACCCAATTCTTTTCTTTTTTCCTCCCTCAGTAAATCTTAATCTCACCTCATCCCAATTGCTTTTTTTCCCTCTCTATAAAACATTACCACTCTCTCGCTCCCCGTTTTTTCTACTACCGAAATTCTAGGTTTATTTACATGCCTCTCTTTGAATGCATACTTATCTTGCATTAATTATTTCTATGTATGTGATTCAGCTTCCCAGTTTATTTACATGCATATCTTTGAATGCATACTTATCTTGCATTAATTATGTCTATCTTCTTTACATTTCTGAACAATTGATTGTGTAGCTTCGCGGGTCCTTATACTTAGAGGAATATAACTTGGCCAGAATTTTGATTATAGTTAATCTGTGCTTCGTCATTGTGCGATTCCATCTCTCACCATCTTTTTGGAACAGATCTGAATTTCCTACTGAATTTGCCTCCATACATTGAGGATAAACTGTAGTTTCAGAAACTTGTTCTGATTCATTACATATTATTAGCCTTCGTCGAAATTCATAGTGTTTTCTGTGCATTGATTGACTAACCTATTGTGGAGATCATAATCCACATTTTCTTGAGTTGTTCGTTTTAGAGGCATCTTAATCAGATGGATGACCTTAAGAATAAGGTTGTTAATCTTGAAGGTTTTCAACTTGGTCCCATAAGCACATGTAGATCTGGGAAAGAAATAAGTGTAGTGAAATCCCTTATCAATATCACTAAATCGGGTCATGAAAGCAAAGATCCATCTATAACCATTAAAGATATTTCGAAATTGAAATCTAAATCCCCACATGTATGTCTTCTAATCCTAACTCTTTTAGGACTGTGTCTATGCTAAATGGTTATGGGACTGAGAACCTGGATTCTATGAATGTGGATTACCCTTGTTAATATAGGAAAAGATAATCTAGAATTTGGAAGTTGTAGTTCTGTATTCCACTTTACTTTTTCTTCATCTCTTTTAGATAAGCATTCAACGATACAAATTCATTCGTATACTTCAACTTCACTTTCATATTTCTAGTAAAAATACACAAGGTATGTGATTCTTCTTCCCGACTTATTTACATGCCTATCTCTGAATGCATACTTATCATGCATTGATTATGTCTATATTCTTTACATTGCTGAACAATTGATTGTGTAGCTTCGCGGGTCCTTATACCTAGAGGAATAAAACTTGGTTATAATTTTGGTTATAGTTAATCGGTTCTTGGAAGTTTGATTGGATTCTAATTTCACCCGATATAAATAGTATTATCTTCCTCACTTTCTTTCTCGCCTTCTGCTGTACATCGTTTGGAGGCCATGTTTTTAATCATTACATGCACTATTTACAAACCCTAAAGTAGTGCTATGTTATTGTTTAAATAGAATGTGTATTTTTAATAATTTTGGTTAAATAAAATGCGGATTTTTACTAATTTTGGTGAACTTTCATGTCCTAGAATGGAAGTTTAGATATACTATTATGTTATTGATGTCAAACATCTATAAATTTGGAACCGTTCCATATCATTAGCCTGAACCTCATTTCCTTTTGCATCTCTTTTTTCACTTGAACTATTAAACTATGTCTGGAAACTTCACTTATAATCGGTAACACGTCTTCTCTCACACGCAATCGCCAAGTTGGACTGCCTAAGTTGTAATCCTCAAACGCAATCGCCTCCTCACAGACTCGAATCAATCGCTCAGGTGGTTTCCATCCTTAGTCTTAACGGCAATCAATTGTTTTAGCAAATGATATAGTTATCTTCCCAATTACCGATGCCTATATATATATATATATATATTAGTCTGTTTTAACAATGCGACAATTCGTCTACTAAGATTTTGACTCGTTTTGTTATTGAGACCGAATTTGCATAATTTGGTAACAATGCTGCAACAAATCCTTTTGCAAAGTGTTAGGGATCAAAATAATATGCTTCAGCGATTTACTTTGCAAGTCAGTTATTGGATTTGAATATTGACTATATATATGTGAAATCATCACTATCAGATTTGATTATTCATGCAGAGAGGAATTCACGGTAGAAACAAGAATGCGAAGGAGTATATAAAAAATGTTGGAATTGTTTGAAGAAAGTTGATAAAGTATAGGATTATTGGGACTATAATGACGTAAAGTTGATTCCTTTCCTATGGGTAAACTCAACGTCTTAATGGAAACTTTGATTCACCATTTTTACCATCACTTTCATGTACATGATAAGGTATTGCACTTATTTCATTAAACTGATTTTTTGCTCTAACTATGTAGATTTCTCTATCGTCCTTGTGATTCTTGTAGAGGCATGGTTATACTGTGTAGATGGCGATATAATCATTTTGTGCTGATAATGAGCATGGTTATTTATATTTGTTATTTCTTTGTTCACAAATTTTATATCAATGCATGCAATGATTTTATATAGTTTTAGACATTATGTATGAGTTGAGGTCTCTTATTTGGCCAAGTGAGTAATTTGGTTGAATTTGAACTCATGCTTTATTTTTTCAGTTTTCCCCATCTTCAGCTCTTGATTTAACTACAATGGTCCTATTTGTATAACTTTGTATTGGATCTAGACGCCAGAGAAACTGCCAATGAAATCCTGAATTTGGTCAAACTAAATTTAGATACATTCCGTTTCCAAATGAAATTAATAACTAGGTATGAATTGAATTTGGATTAGGTAGTTGTAATCATTAAAGTAGATCATTTCCCATCATTTGCATGAAGAAGGTTTGTTTCACGTTCCATTTGATTCTTGAATTGTGATATTGCAGACGACAACGGAGAATTTTGAGTTAGCCCTAGAGGTTGACAATTCAAATACACAAGCTAGATACTTTTTATCAAAGTTACATTTTTAATATCATACACCCTGCGACATGTATAGCTGTGTAAGTGATAACAAGTTCTAAACCTTGTACCTTTTTTCCTTTGTTTGTTTCGTCTTCTTTCTTCTTCCTTGATGTTTTTTTTATATTTTAAGTGATAACAATTGCATTCCCCTTTTTAGATGATTATTAACTCCTCTCCTAGTAAATTATTTCTGTTGACATGGTTATATCAAATAACTGGGTCGTTTGTCTACTTTAAATAGAGGGGCTGCTTTATTGGTTGAAGCTGCAGCATGGGTGATCTAAATGCACAATATGAACTAGGTTGTTAGCTTAGAGTTGATGTAATTTTTTTATTCCTACTTATTTTTAATTGTTCCAAAGATCAGAAATATATCCTTATGAAAGATCTCTCTTTGTTTTGGAACACAATAAATATGTTTAGTCGGATCATCAAGCATTCTATTTGGAGAAGGCTGTTGATAATGTACATTTTTTTTGGCTACAAGGGTTTTTGTTTGTACATAATAGTGTCTTCTTAAGAAAAGAAATTCTTCGTAACATTACTAAAGCTCATTTTGTTCTTGAATAAATTAGACCAATAATTAATATTGAGTTTCATTTTGCTAGCTTCATCAAGGCTCTCTTTACCTTCAATGAGCTGTATTTTCTGTTACCAATTATAAGTGAAGCTGCCAAACTAAATAATGAGAAAAGTGTAAGCTTATTGAAATATGATTTTGGCATACAAAATGTTTCATAGAAAGTTTTCTGTAGAATCAATATGACAAGTAATATATGTTTATTATTTTTAATAATATCTACAATAATAATATGTTATATGTTTATTATTTTATTTGTTATTTATACTAAGACAAATGTATGAAAGTTATATACTTTTATCTTTGAGCTATAATATTATAAAAAGAAAATTAATCCTCTGTATTTGGTTTTTTCTTTTGACAATATTGATGACTGGCTGTAGTATTGTTATTAGAAGTTATTCTAAAGTTCTATTTTTGGATTTAATCCATTCCATGTTTGTCTTGTCTATCTTTGTTTGAATGTTGATTGATTGAATGTTTCTATATAATATATATGATATCTGATAGAGACAATTTTTTCTGAACCTTGTGGTCTACTCAATTACATCGACGTTTATAGAAATATTTGTTAGTGATAGATATGTGCACCAAACATCTTTATTAATCATGATTATCAAAGAATTTCGACAATTATTATTGTCCATCTTTATATAATTAATAATATTATATATTAGTGATTTAAGTAGATTCACTAATGTATTCTACTTTAAATAGTTTATACCTTATGTCTTATGATTTTTATTGGTTATTTCAAGTTTTTATTTTTCATATCAATTGTCTAATAGAAATTGAAAATATCTTTAAACTAGATATTTGTATTTCCATGGCTATTATTTTGCCAATTCTACATTGGAAATACTCTCTTTTTTTGGATTTATATTGATAAATTATTGATGACACTTTTTCGGATTGTAATTATAAAAAGTTGGGTTATTTGGTGAACAGACTTAATATTTATTAGTATTTTGGTTGTTAAATTAATTGATGAGAGAATACGTAAAAGTTTTTGGATGATTTGAAGATTATTTAAATAATCCAAATCGATTAGTCATTGTTAAACTGAAAAACTTATTTATGTTTCTGTCTTAATCTAGATACAAAAACTAGATATAAAATGTATTTTCAAATTGGGTTATAGAGAATTCTAGGTCATGCATATCACTCATTTAGGGCATGTGAAACATAATCTAATGTAGATTCATATTTGGTTGAAATGGTGTTTTCAAATTGGTATATTGACCTTCAAGAATTCTCAAAGTTTATTTTTGAAATTTTGCAATGAACAATCTTAATATCTAGACTCCAATAATTGAAGCTCAATTCATTTCCCTTTTAGCGGTTTAATTGTGAAGATGAATGATTCAGGTGTTATATGCTCTTCATCCTTGAGTTGTCAATTGCATGAAGAAGCAACCAGGTTTTGTTTTTCAAATTTTGTGTCGATTTAATTCACATTAATATACCATTTTTATTTCTTATCTTCAAAATAATCTCTCTCACATAATTAAAGTTGTGGTCCAAGAAAAACTGATGTCCAAGAAGAAGATTAAGTGGATGAATACCAAACATTTCAAGTTCTCTATTGTAGCTTTGTTTAAAAACTATTTTTTTTGTTTGAAATATTTTGATATTGTGAGAATTTATGTTAATTTTTTTATTATTAAAAATGTCACTAATAATATACAATTATTTTTAAATGTCCTTTTCAATGAATATTTAATTTCAAAAATGAAGATACAGATAAAATTGTTAAAATAAATAAAAAATAAAATAAAAGTTGTTTTAAAAATTATATAGACTTTTTGCGACACTTAAATTGATGTTACCGACGCTTAAATAAGCGTCGTTATAACATGCTCCCACCCTACTTATGGCGACGCAAGAATAAGTGTCAGTGATATTTTGGCGACGTTTTATGGTTTGGCAGAAGTCTTTTTAAGTGTCGCTGTAGGTCTGTTTTGTTATAGTGTCTGCATTCTTAATTTACTGCATTCTAGTTCTTCTGCTAAGATGGGGAGAAAGAATAGGAATAAGGCAAAAGAAGTGTATGACTTTGTGGAAATCGATTCAAGCAAGAAAACGATAGATAAAATAGGAATAAAACAGATTTCTAAGAAACCAGAAATGCAGAAACAAAGCTCTCAGAAGATTGAGGAAAAAATGCAGAATGAAACTGAAAGTTTGAAGTCTGAAATAAAAAATGATGAAATATGGTAGGTTGGATACACTAAAAGGGCAAATCTCTATGGACTCAATAATTAAATTACGACATTTTTGTTCCAAGCAAAGAAATGAGAGATTATTCTTAGCAAGGAAAAAACACATCAAACCACTGTCCAACTCAATATTCATTATCTTCAGGATTGAAACATACTAAAACAAGAGAAATACAAGAAGATAGTTAGTTGGTTTGTGGAAATAATGAGAGAACTTATGAATTGCCCATAAACCAAGACCTATACTATCAGATATAATTCCAGTTGGAAAGTTAATGAAGTCTGGAAGAAAAATGTAGGAAAGAAATATGAAGATGGAGAGAAATATACAGGCAAAACATTATAATCAACCCTCCATTTTCCTTTTGTTGAGCAACCTTATTCTAATATTATAAACAATACTTTATTATTTTATGTTAGATAGATTTGTTTTTAATAAGTAAACTCATCTCAACACAATATAAATCATTTTGAGACATGTTTTTTCTTCCAGTTTTGGGATATTCTAAGAGAATCAAGTACTTGTATTTATTATTAGAGTTTATTTGGGATTAAAAAAAATAATATAATCGTATTTGAATTTACGATGAATTTTTTAAATTTATTTAAATTATTTCTTGTGATTAGATGTCAAGTTGAATGATTTTTATTTATGTCATTTAATATAATCTAAAATAAGATTGGTTTTATATTATAAAAATTATTTCAACTGAATCAAAATTACGCAAATCTTATTCGAACATTTTATATCATATTGTATTATTTTCTGTTAGATTTGTAATTAATACATAAAATGTTTCTCTCAGCTTATTATGATTCATTTTATTTCAACCTTTTTTATTTTGGAATATTATAATAAAATTGAGTACTTTATGTTATATTGATTTGTTTTTAATAAGTAAACTCATCTCAACACAATATAAATTATTTTGTGACATGTTTCGTTTTTAATTTTTGGGATATTCTAAGAAAATTGGGTACTTGTATTTATTATTAGAGTTTATTAAGATTTAAAACATAATTTTATCGTATTTAAAAAAACAATGAGTTTTTTTTTTAATTTATTTAAAATATTTATTGTGATATTATGTCAAATTGAATGATTTTGATTTACGTCATTTAATATAATCTAAAATAAGAGTAGTTTTGTAATATAATAATTATCTCAACTTAATCGAAATTATCATAAATATTGTTCGAACATTAAATACAATATTGTATTATTTTATGTTAAATTTGTTATTAATACATAAAATATTTCTCAACTCATTTTCATTTAGGAATATTTTAAGAAAAATGAGTACTTTTATTTTTAATTACAGTAATTTTAAGGTTTAAATAATGAACCTATCCTATACAAAATTACGTTTAGTTTTCTTAATATTTTTAAGATATTTCATGTAATTTTATGTCAAATTACATTATTATTTTTATTTATTTTAATCGAAAATAAGAATGATTTTGTAATAGAAAAAGTCATCCTAATAGAATCAAAATTATGAAAAACCTTATTATAACATATTACACACTAATATATTATTTTATGTTAGATATATTTGTTTTTATTAAGTAATTTATCTCAACAAAATATTTTTAATCATTTTGAGACATGTTTTTTTTTCCATTTTTTTGGATAATCTATGAAAATTGGGTACTTGTATTTATTATTAGAGTTTATTAAGGTTTAAAAGTAATCATGGGTTTTTTTTAATTTATTTAAATTATTTATTGTGATTTTAGGTCAAATTGAATGTTTTTGATTTACGTCATTTAATTTAGTCTAAAATAAGATTACTTTTGTAATATAATAGTTATCTCAAATTAATCGAAATTATCATAAATATTTTCAAACATTATATACAATATTGTATTATTTTATGTTAGATTTGTTATTAATGCATAAAATATTTCTCTCAACTTATTATTTATTATGATTCATTTTATGACAACCTTTTTTATTTTGAAATAATGTAATAAAATCGGGTAATTAAATTTTTAATTCAGTGATTTTAGGGTTTAAAAAATCATATTATTGTATACAAAATATCTATTAGTTTTCTTCGTATTTTAAGATATTTCATGTAATTTTGTGTCAAATTGCATTATTATTTTTATCCAAAACAATAATGGTTTCTAAATACAAAAGTCATCTTAATCGAATCAAAATTATGGAAAACTTTATTCTAATATTATACACAATAATTTATTATTTTATGTTAGATAGATTTGTTTTAATAAGTAAACTCATCTCAACACAATATAAATCATTTTGAGACATGTTTATTCTTTCATTTTGGGATATTCTAAGAAAATTAGGTACTTGTATTTATTACTAGAGTTTATTTGGGATTAAAAAATAATATAATCGTATATGAATTTACGATGAGTTTTTTAAATTTATTTAAATTATTTCTTGTGATTTCATGTCAAGTGGAATGATTTTAATTTATGTCATTTAAAACAATCTAAAATAAGTGGTTTTATATCATAAAATATTATTTCAACTGAATCGAAATTACGCAAATCTTATTCAATCATTTTATACCATATTATATTATTTTATAGTCGCGCGAAATTCGGTTGTTATATTTGGTCGTAGGTTACGAGAAACATGGTCGGAGTCACAATCGTTGGTACATTCAGCACAATCCACATAATCGGCACGTCTGGTACGTTTGTCTAGAAATTATTCACTTGTGTCACGAATATTGGGTCGAGAAATTATAAATATAGTCGATAGGGTTGTTTGAGAAAAAGTCTGGGGTTGTGATTGCTCTAGGTCATAGATTGCTTTCAGTTCTTAGATCGTTGGGTTGTGAAACAGGGTCACTTGTTGGCTAATCTACAGTCATTCTTGGTCGTAGATTTTTCTTGATTATAAGTAAATTGGGTTTAATTGAGTTGTCTCACTACAACAAAACATATCTTCAACGACCCTTATATGCCAACGCATATTAAGCGTTGGTAAAAACAAAAGAAGTAAAACCTTTGCCAACCCTTATACATTTATAACAACCTTTATTAATTTCATTTATAAACATAGTTGACAACCTTATTTTAATTACACTAAATTTTAATATACTTTATGTTTTATTTTTAACTTTATAAATATTTTATTTCAATGTTTTAATTTTTTAAAATTAAATTTGACTTAAAATTTTATTTAAACTAAAATATAATTATTAACTTTTTATAACATAATTATTAAAATTTTCTAAAATTAGTTTTTTTTAACATCTATTTTTTAATTAATTATTATTTAAATTTACTTAAATAAAAAATAATTTAAACAAAAAATAAATTAAATTTTAAAATAAAATTTAACTTATAAATTTTATTTAATTAGTAACCACTCTCAACCCAATTCCTCTTCTTTATAAAACTATACCCTCAGCCAATTTCTTTTCTTTTTTCCTCCCTCGGTAAATCTTAATCTCACCTCATCCCAATTTCTTTTTTTCCTCTCTTTAAAACATTACCACTCTCTCGCGCCCCATTCTTTCTACTACCGAAATTCTAGGTTTATTTACATGCCTATCTTTGAATGCATACTTATCTTGCATTGATTATTTCAAGGTATGTGATTCTTCTTCCCAGTTTATTTACATGCATATCTTTGAATGCATACTTATCTTGCATTGATTATGTCTTTCTTCTTTACATTTTTAAACAATTGATTGTGTAGCTTCGTGGGTCCTTATAACTAGAGGAATATAACTTGACCATAAATTTTTTTTTTTTTGAGAACGCTGGGTTCCGCTGCTCCTATGGAGTGCGACTAATCCCCGCGGGTTAAGTACATAGTTAATAGGTGCTTCGTCATTGTGCGATTCCATCTCTCACCATCTTTTTGGAACTGATCTGAATTTCCTACTGAATTTGCCTCCATACATTGAGGATAGACTATAGTTTCAGATTGTTCATTTTAGTTGGTATCCCGGTTTAGAATTCTTACATACTGTGTGCAGAGTAATCAATCTTGAGAAACTTGTTCTGATTCATTACATATTATTAGCCTTCGTCGAAATGCATAGTATTTTCTGTGCATTGATTGACTAACCTGTTATGGAGATCATAATCCACATTTTCTTGAGTTGTTCGTTTTAGAGGCATCTTAATCGGATGGATGGCCTTAAGAATAACGTTGTTGATCTGGAGGGTTTCTAACTTGGTCCTATAAGCACGTGTAGATCTGGGGAAGAAATGAGTGCAATGAAATCCCTTATCAATATCACTAAATCGGGTCATGAAAGCAAAAATCCATCTATAACCATTAAAGGTATTTTAAAATTGAAATCTAAAACCCCACAAGTATGTCTTCTAATCCTAACTCTTTTAGGACTGTGTCTATGCTAGATGGTTATGGGACTGAGAACCTGAATTCTATGAATGTGGATTACCCTTGTTAATATAGGAAAAGATAGTCTGGAATTTTCAAGTTGTAGTTTTGTATTCCAATTTACTTTTTCATCATCTCTTTAAAATAAGCATTCAACGATACAAATTCATTCGTATATTTCAACTTCACTTTCATATTTCTAGTAAAAATACACAAGGTATGCGATTCTTCTTCTCGACTTATTTACATGCCTATTTCTGAATGCATACTTATCTTGCATTGATTATGTCTATCTTCTTTACATCGCTGAACAATTGATTGTGTAGCTTCGCGGGTCCTTATACCTAAAGGAATAAAACTTGGCTAGAATTTTGATTATAGTTATTCGGTTCTTGGAAGTCTGATTGGATTCTAATTTCACCCGATATAAATAATATTATATTCCTCACTTTCTTTCTCGCCTTCTATTGTACATCGTTTGGAGGCGATATTTTTACTCATTGCATGCACTATTTACAAACCCTAAAGTAGTGTTATGTTCTTGTTCAAATAGAATGTGGATTTTTAATAATTTTGGTTAAATACAATACGGAATTTAACTAATTTTGGTGAACTTTCATGTCCTAGAATGTAATTTTAGATATATTATTATGTTATTGATGTCAAACATCTATAAATTTGGAACCACTCCATATCATTAGCCTGAACCTCATTTCCTCATGTCTAGAAACATCACTTATAATCGGTAATTCGTCTTCTCTTACACACAATCGCCAAGTTGGACAGCCTAAGTTGTAGTCCTCAAACGCAATCGACTCCTCACAGACTCGAATCAATCGCTCAGGCAGTATCCATCCTTAGTCTTCACGGCAATCAATTATTTTAGCAAATGATATAGTTATCTTCCCAATTACCGATGCCAACTGTTATATATATATATTAGTCTTTTTTAACAATGCGACAATTCGTCGTCTAACATTTTGACTCATTTTGTTATTGAGACCGAATTTGCATAATCTGATAACAATGTTGCGACAAATCCTTTTGCAAAGTGTTATGGATCAAAATAATATACTTCAGAGATTTACTCTACAAGTCAGTTATTGGATTTGAGCTATAATATTATAAAAATAAAATTAATCCTCTGTATTTGGTTTTTTCTTTTGACAGTATTGATGACTGGCTGTAGTATTGTTGTTGGAACTTATTCTAAATTCTATTTTTGGATTTAATCCATTCCATGTTTGTCTTGTCTATCTTTGTTTGATTGTTGATTGATGGAATGTTTCTATATAATATATATGATATCTGATAGAGATAATTGTTTATGAACCCTGTGGTCGACTCAATTACATCGACATTTATAGAAATATTTGTTAGTGATAAATATGTGCACCAAACATCTTTATTAATCATGATTATCAAAGGATTTCGAAAATTATTATTGTCAATCTTTATATAATTAATAATATTATATATTAGTGACTTAAGTAGATTTATTAATGAATTCTACTTTAAATAGTTTATACCTTATGCCTTATGATTTTTATTGGTTATTTCAAGTTTTTATTTTGCATATGAATTGTCTAATAGAAATTGAAAACATCTTTTAACTAGATATTTGTATTTCCAAGGCTATTATTATGCCACTTCTACATTGGAAATACTCTTTTTTTTTTGCATTTATATAGATACATTATTGATGACACTTTTTTGGATTGTAATTATAAAAAGTTGGGTTATTTGGTGAACAAACTTAACATTTATTAGTATTTTGGTTGATAAATTAATTGATGAGAGAATAGGTAAAAGTTTTTGGATGATTTGAAGATTATTCAAATAATCCAAATCGATTAGTCATTGTTAAACTGGAAAATTTATTTATGTTTCTGTCTTAATCTAGATATAAAAACTAGATATAAAATGTATTTTCAAATAGGGTTATAAAGAATTCTACGTCATGCATATCACTCATTTAGGGCATGTGAAACATAATCTAATGTAGATTCATATTTGGTTCAAATGGTGTTTTCAAATTGGTATATTGACCTTCAAGAATTCTCAAAGTTTATTTTTGAAATTTTGCAATGAACAATCTTAATATCCAGATTCCAATAATTGAAGATCAATTTATTTCCTTTTTAACGGTTTAATTGTGAAGAATGAATGATTCAGGTGTTATATGCTCGTCTTCATCCTTAAGTTGTCAATTGCATAAAGAAGCCTAGGTTTTGTTTTTCAAATTTTGTGTCGATTTAATTCATATTAATATATCATTTTTATTTCTTATCTTAAAAATAATCTCTCTCACATAATTACAGTTGTGGTCCAAGAAAAACTGATGTCCAAGAAGAAGATTAAGTGGATGAAAACCATTCATTTCCAGTTCTCTATTGTAGCTTTGTTTAAAAACTATTTTTTTTGTTTGAAATATTTTGATGTGGTGAGAATTTTTGTTATTTTTTTATTATTAAAAATGTCACTAATAGTATACAATTATTTTTAAATGTCCTTTTCAATGAATATTTAATTTAAAAAATGAAGATACGAATACAATTACTAAAATAAATAAAAAATAAAATAAAATTTGTTTTTAAAAATTATATAGACTTTTGGCGACTCTTAAATTGATGTTACCGAGGCTTAAATAAGCGTCGTTATAATATGCTCCCACCCTGCTTATGGCGACGCAAGAATAAGTGTCGGTGATATTTTGGCGACGCTTTTATAGGCATGGCAAAATTCCGGTTCTTGGGGGACCCGAACCGGACCCGAAGCTGCCCCGAAAAATCGGGTCTATTATTGACCCGAACTTAATGGTTCCGACCCGACGGGTACCCGACCCGACCCGGACCCGAATTTTATATTTGATGTTCAAATTTTTTTTTTTTTTTTGTATCTATCTTATTTTTTTTTATCCAATCCATAATTTAATATTTATTTTTATTTTTCAAACCATTCATTTCCTTTTAAAATAAGATAAATAAAATTAATTACTAATCCTATAAAGCTAATATATGTTACATCCATTTATTTTAACCAATTACAATTTACAACTAGGAAAAACTCATAATCTGAATATATTGAGAGTACAATTATTATATTTTAAATAAAATATATATTTTATTTTTAACTAATAATTTAATATTTATTTTTACTTTTTAAACTATTCTTTTTACCCTTTTAAAATAAGATAGATAAAAATTAATTTTAAGTAAAAGTAATCATATACACAAATTTAAATAAAGCTAATACATGTTCAATCTATTTGTTCTAATCAATTACCATTTACAACTAAGAAAAACTCATAATCTCAATATATTGGGAGTACAATTATCATATTTTAAGTAACCCATGCTCTTAATATATTAAATTCAAAAAACAAAATCTAACTCAAACAAAATAATAGATCTCCAAAATGTATTAAATTCAAAAAACTAAATCTAACTCAAACAAAATAATAGATCTCCAAAATATATCAAATTCAAAATACTAGATCTACCCAAACAAAATAATATATCTCCAAACTATATCAAATTCAAAATACATTTTCTCCAAATTATATCAAATTTTGAAATCTTCATTCTTCAATCCTCTCCTCGATAAAATGTACGTAGATAAAATGGTACGTAGATAAATCTCAATAAAAAACTTTGCAACACCCATTTATCGTCGATAAAATGTGCTGTCACAACCATATACCCTTTCCGTTGGTATGTGCAAGTCCACATGTCAGTGGTGATAGCGATTCTTGATTCATTTCTTTCTAGCAAAAGTTTCACTCTAGCTTTCTCAGCCTCATAAATCTTTAACACGTCTTTTTTTGTAGTGTTTCTCGAAGGAAATCGCATAGGTTTTTGACGAACATATTCAAGTAAATCTCTAAACTTGATGTGTTCTACCATAGATAATGAATAGTCATGGAAAAGGATCATCATTGCAACATGCCTTCGAAATTCTTCATCAGTAAATGAATTAGCGTCAACAACTTGGTTTTCCTTCAACAAATCCACTTTTTGCACTTTCTTGCATCTTCCATGATGTTTAAACAGATGTGAAGTTCCATTGATCGAAGAACCACCCAAATATTTACCACAATAATTACATTTGGCTTTGGGAATCCCTTCAATACTCTCCTTAGTGAAATGCTCCCAAATCTTACTTCTATATTTTTTTTTTGGAGTAGCATTTTCACTAATCTCTTCTCTTTCATTTTCAACACGATTCAAATGTTCCCTAACGGATTCTGTTGTGTTATTAAAACAATCTAGGAACTCTTCCGTAGTGGCTGCCCTTACAGTTTCTTCAGTTTGACTCATTTGACTAAAACAAATTAAATAGCAAATACGTCAAGTGACAATCTTGATATACACTCTAATTATTTAAAATAATAATACTAATTTAAACTAACAAACCTATTTAAACATGTATAATCATATTTTAATATCTTTATGACATTGGCAAGTTATATAAACATGTATTATCATTTAAACTAACAAGCCTAACAAGCCTATCTAATGATTTCATCCTATCATTAGATATTTGGATTTCTTTATGACATAATAATGTGATGAAAACTCTAATAATTAGGGTTTGAATGAAGTAAAATCATGACATAAAACCAGAAGAAGACTTCAAACAAACATACTAATACCTACCCTAAAGATTATTGCCGCATCATAAGGAAATGGAACTCTTTTTCAGCAAAGAAGTATAATATAATAATAATGAAACAAAATCTCTATGATTAATTAGCAGAAACTGAAAATCCCAATATTCAGTAATTGGCTTTGAATGAAAGAGTCATGAAATATGCACCGCACACATAAAACCAAAATGAAACTTCAAATAACCAGAACTCAAGGAAATAATGAGAATAAAAGATACAAGAAGAATAAATATCTCACTTTCAATGTTATTATCATATTATTATGCCTCCAACTCTAATTTTTCATGATGCAGATGGATCATTTATGCTTTGCTAATGAAAAATCTCATTTTTAGCACATTAGCTCCACTAGATTTACAAATGGAACAGTGCTTATTTGTTTATCATCAATTTTGTGAGAAATCTGGTGAAAGAAGGCCTTTAACTAATAAATAAATACCCAAGTAAAGAACAATAGGACGGTTCACAACAAAATATCAGAAATAGTAATTTTAGCTTAACAAATCTAAAATATCTATCAATTAACCTGGTAATATTGACGGAAGGCAGCTAAATCAGAAATAGCCTGCTTAGATGAGAGATACTTGAGATTCTGTCTTCAGAGAATTGAAGGGAGAGCTCTTTCCATAATAGTGATGTTCAAGAGAAACGACTGCTGCCCCAAATTTCTTTGCTAAAACCTGCTTGAAATTACAGACAATTTTGTTTTTGTCTATGAGAAAGTTATGGCTGCTAAATAACTGAGAAACAAAATGAATATAATATTATAGAAATCCTGAAATGGTTTTTTTTTAAGAGATAGAACAGTAAATGCATCTCATGGCACCTGGTATAATTTACTGGGAGATTAGCTGGTTCTTCTTCTTCAATGGAGTTCAGATTGGCAGCTTCATTGGGTACCCGAACCAGATGTGAAGCAGACGGAGGGAACTAGATGTGAAGCAGACGAAGAGAACCAGAACCAGATGTGAACCAGATGTCACTGATAGCAGATGGAACTAGCTGATATCACTGATTCACGAAGACGAATAGTAGATGGAACAAGCTGATATCACTGATTCACGAAGACGTCTTCTTTCCTTTGGGCGGCGGCGGAGGGAACCAGATGTGCTTCACGAAGAGAGAGAAACAGAATAGCAGATTTGTTAGATTTGTTTCCGGTTCGGTTTTGGACTCGGTTTATTCACTGGGTACCTGAACCGATAGGTTCCGCCCCGATTTCGCCCCTGAACCGAAAATCAAAGAAATTACCCGAACCGATCGGTTCGGTTCCTTCGGGTACCCGAACCGTCGGTTCCACTTTGCCATGCCTACGCTTTTATGGGTTGGCATAAGTCTTTTTAAGCGTTGTTGTAGGTCTGTTTTGTTGAAGTGTCTGCATTCTTAATTTACTGCATTCTAGTTCTTCTTCTAAGATGGGGAGAAAGAATAGGAATAAGGCAGAAGATGTGTATAACTTTGTGGAAATCGATTCAAGCAAGAAAACGATAGACGAAATAGGAAAAAAACAGATTTCTGAGAAACCAGAAATGCAGAAACAGAGCTCTTAGAAAATTGAGGAAAAAATACAGAATGAAATTGAAAGTTTGAAGCCTGAAATAAAAAATGATGAAATATGGAAGGTTGGATACACTAAAAGGGCAAATCTCTATGGACTTAAGAATCAAATTGCAATATTGTTGTTCCAAGAAAAAAAGGAGAGATTCTTCTTAGCAAGAAAAAAACACATCAAACCACTATCCAACTCAATATTCATTATCTTCAGGATTGGAACATACTAAAACAAGAGGAATACAAGAAAATAGTTAGTTGGTCTGTGGAAATAATGAGGGAACTTATGAAGTGCCCAAAAACCAAGACCTATACTATCAGAAGTAATTCCAGTTGGAACATTAATGAAGTCTGGAAGAAAAATACTGGACAGAAATATGAAGATGGAGAAAAATATAAAGGCAAAACATACTTGGGAGATTTTAAACTAAAGTTGAGATTCTTAAATCTCCTTTTGGGTTTAAATTACCTGTTGAAGTGGAGGAAAAATGCATTAAAGAATGAGAAAAAATAGTTGTTGGGAACTACATAGGTATGAATCATGTATCTTTCCCAGTCACTAAGAATGTTTTTCTAAAACAATGGGAGCATATGGGACTAGTAAATGTATCAACAAATATCCATGATCTCTATTTCTTGAAATTCAAGCAGGGAACAAATCTGAAAAATATTCTGAAGTTGGGACACACATATGTTGGTTCAAACTGTATAAAGCTGGAAAAATGGTCCGAAGGTATGAACCTACTCAACAAACCGAAGGAAACAACTCAAATTTGGTTCAAACTAAGGAACATTCTAGCTCATATGTATAACGCAGAAGCACTTAACCATTTCTCTAGTCTCTTGGAGAAACCATTATATATGGACCTAATAACGGAGGAAAGCGAACACATCACATATGCTAGGATAAACATTAAAGTGCATCCTAGAAGCACTTTACCAATAAAGATGACATTAATTGATAGAAGAGGAAAACCCATAAATATGGATATTACTTATGAATTGAGGCCAAACAAATGTACGTTCTGTAATACTTTAGAACATTCCAGTAACAAATGTGTAAAATCAATTGAAGAGCAGAAGGAAAAGCTAAAACTAAAAATTCAAACAATCAGAATGAGAAAGCTGAAGATAGAGATGCAGATGATGGGAATGATGAAGAATCAAAGGAAATGTAAGATGAAAAATTAGAGAAAGAAGAAGATGAAGAGTTAGCGGAAGGAAAAGGGGAAGAATTAGATCAAGGAAGTGATAATAATGAAGTGGATGATAGTGAAGAGGAAACATTAAAATTAGACCGAAACAAGTCAGACAAAAATGAAGTAAAAGAATATGAATGTACATGTGAAATTCCTAAAATACTGAAATGTAATTCATTTTATAAGATTAGTGGCAGCTCCTCTAAAGAAACAGATCCAAGGGAATGAAGTTAATGTTCACAAACAGTCATCATCAAATGCAACAGTTCAATCACCAATAAAGAAGCATGGAGCCAAACAGGTGATTAGAACAAGTAGGTGGGTTGGAGAGCAGCAGATTGAGATCTGAAAGTAGCGGAAATGATATTGGCTACATTGAACAAAAATGTTAAGTAGTATGATTGGTATGTTTTAGTTGTCTGTAATCTCTGTTTTTTGTTTTTTTCTAATTAGATACTCTAGGGTCGCTTGATTCTTTTAATTAAAATTACGGTTTGTCTAACATTGATAATTGACCCATTCTCCCACATTTGGGTTCTTAATGAAATGGCTTTAAGCTATTTTCCCAAAATAAAGATTTCATGTAATTTTATTTCAAATTACATTATTATTTTTATTTATTTAATCCAAAATAAGAATGATTTTGTAATACAAAACTCATCCTAATCGATTCAAATTTATGGAAAACCTTATTCTAACATTATACACAATAATATATTATTTTATGTTAGATTGATTTGTTTTTAATAAGTAAACTCATCTCAACACGATATAAATCATTTTGTGACAATTTATTTTTCAATTTTGAGATATTCTAAGAAAATCGGGTAGTTGTATTTATTATTAGAGTTTATGAAGGTTTAAAAAATAATTTAATCGTATTTGACAAAACAATGAGTTTTTTTAATTTATTTAAATTCTTTATTGTGATATTATGTCAAATTGAATGATTTTTATTTACTTCATTTAATATCATGAGTAGTTTTGTAATATAATAATTATCTCAACTTAATCGAAATTATCATAAATATTATTCGAAGATTAAATACAATATTGTATTATTTTATTTTAAATTTGTTATTAATACATAAAATATTTATCATAACTCATTATGATTCATTTTATGAAAACCTTTTTTATTTTGAAATATTTTAAGAAAAATGAATACTTTTATTTTTAATTACATTGATTTTTTGATTTAAAAAATAATTCCATCATATACAAAATTATGGTTAGTTTTCTTAATATATTTAAGATATCTCAGGTAATTTTATGTCAAATTACATAATAAAAAACCTTATTGTAACATTTTACACAATAATATATTATTTTATGTTAAATAGATTTGTTTTTATTAAGTAACTTATTTCAACAAAATATTTTTTAATTATTTTGAGACATGTTTTTTTATTATTTTTGGGATATTCTATGAAAATCAGGTACTTTTATTTATTATTAGAGTTTATTAAGGTTTAAAAAATAATTTAATCGTATTTGAAAAAACAATGATTTTTTTTAATTTGTTTAAATTATTTATTGTGATTTTATGTCAAATTTGATGTTTTTGATTTACGTTATTTAATATAATCTAAAATAAGATTAGTTGTGTAATATAATAATTATCTCAAATTAATCAAAATTATCATAAATATTATTCGAACATTTTATACCATATTGTATTAATTTATTTTAGATTTTTTATTAATACATAAAATGTTTTTATCAACTTATTATAATTCATTTTATGACAACCTTTTTTATTTTAGAATATTATAATAAAATCAGGTACTTTAATTTTTAATTATAGTAATTTGGGGATTAAAAAATAATCTTATCGTATAAGAAATTATTATTGGGTTTCTTAATATATTTTAAAATAATTCATGTAATTTTATGTCAAATTATATTATTATTTTTATTTATTTTAATCCATAATAAGAATGATTTTGTAATACAAAAGTCATCCTAATCGAATCAAAATTATGGAAAACCTTATTCTAACATTACACACAACAATATATTATTTTATGTTAAATAGATTTGTTTTTAATAAGTAAAATCATCTCAACATAATATAAATTATTTTGTGACATGTTTTTTTTTCATTTTTGGGATATTCTAAGAAAATCGGGTACTTTTAATTATTATTAGAGTTTAAAAAACAATATAATTGTATTTGAATTTATGATGAGTTTTTTTTAATTTATTTAAATTATTTCATGTGATTTCATGTCAAGTTGAATGATTTTGATTTATGTCATTTAATATAATCTAAAATAAGTTTTTTTATATTATAAAAATTATTTCAACTAAATCGAAATTACCCAAATCTTATTCGAACATTATATATCATATTGTACTATTTTATGTTAGGTTTGTTATTAATACATAAAATGTTTCTCTCAACTTATTATGATTCATTATATGACAACCTTTTTAAATTTGAAATATTGTAATAAAATCGAGTACTTTAATTTTTAATTATAGTGATTTTGGGGTTATAAAAATAATCTTTGTATACGAAATTTATATTAGTTTTTTTAATATATTTTCAGATATTTCACGTAATTATATTTCAAATTACATTATTATTTTTTATTTATTTTAATCCAAAATAAGAATGATTTTGTAATACAAAAGTCATTCTAATCGAATCAAAATTATTGAAAAATTATTTTAATATTATACACAATAATTTATTATTTTAAGTTAGATAGATTTGTTTTTAATAAGTAAACTCATCTCAACGCAATATAAATCATTGTAAGACATGTTTTTTTTTTCATTTTTGGGATATTCTAAAAAAAATCGAGTACTTGTATTCATTATTAGAGTTTATTTGGGATTAAAAAAATAATATAATTTTATTTTAAATTACGATAAGTTTTTTTAATTTATTTAAATTATTTCTTTTGATTTCATGTTTAGTTGAATGATTTTGATTTATGTCATTTAATATAATCTAAAATAAATTAGTCTTATATTATAAAAATTATTTCAACTGAATCGAAATTACGCAAATCTTATTCAACATTATATACCATATTGTATTATTTTATGTTAGATTTGTTATTAATACATAAAATATTTCTCAACTCATTATGATTCATTTTATGAAAACATTTTGTTGAGTTATGGAGCCTACACTTATAATAAACTCTACAAGTGTTAATTAGAGTTTATTGGGTTTGTATTTGGTTTTGGGCTTGGGCCTGACTAAGAATTATTTAGGTTTATTACATGAATTTTTACCCTATAAATATGTTATTATTAAGGGTTTACATAAAAAAGAAAAAATTATAGAGAGATAAAGTGTGAGTTAAAACTTTGTATTCCTTCTTCTTCTTCATAGTGAAATCTGGTGGTGGTTGAAGTGGATGTAACTCAATTTGAGTGAACCACTATAAATCTGTGTCTTCTTGTGTTCTTCTTTCTTGCATTTTTATAGATTGTTTCAGGTTGGTCAGATTTGGGAGATACAAATCCTAACACCTTATACATTTTGGAATATTATAATAAAATCGATTACTTAATATATTTTAACATATTTCATGTAATTTTCTTAATATATTTTAAGAAATTTCATGTAATTTAATGTCAAATTGCATTATTATTTTTATTTATTTTAATCCAATATAAGAATGATTTTGTAATACAAAAGTCATCCTAATCGAATCAAAATTATGGAAAACCTTATTCAAATATTATACATAATAATTTATTATTTTATGTTTGATATATTGGTTTTTAATAAGTAACTTATCTCAACAAAATATTTATAATCATTTTGAGACATGTTTTTTTTCATTTTTTAAGTATTCTAAAAAAATTGGGTACTTGTATTTATTATTAGTGTTTATTAAGGTTTAAAAAATAATTTAATAGTATTTGAAAAAACATTGAGTTTTGTTTTTAATTTATTTAAATTATTTATTGTGATTTTATGTCAAATTGAAGGTTTTTGATTTACATCATTTAATATAATCTAAAATAAGATTAGTTTTGTAATATAATAATTTTCTCAAATTAATCGAAATTATTTTGAGAATAACATGCAGTGTTGATAGCCTCGGCCCAAAATTTTTGAGCAACACCCGAATCGACTATCATGGATCTTGTGGCTTCCTTGAAAGTTCGGTTTCTTCTTTCGGTCAGTCCATTTTATGAGGAGTTCTAGCACTAGACAACTCGTGTCTAATGCCAAATTCCTAAAAAATGCAATTAATGTAATATTAGTAAATTATGTACCTCTATCACTTCTAATTTTATTTACACGTATTGATTTCTCATTTTGTACTCTTCTAAGCATTTTGATCAGATTTTGAGTAGCTTGATTTTTAGATACCAAAAATATAACCCAATTATATCTAGAATAATCATCAATAATTATCATGGTATAGTGCATTCCTCCTAGGCTAGTGACCTTAACCGGTCCAAATAAGTCCATATGAAGTAATTCTAAACATCGACTTGATTGAGTGTTTACTTTACTTTTGAAAATGGATTTTATCTGTTTACCCATTTGACATGAAGAACATATTTTATTGTTAGAACATAAACCGTTAAGTCATATCAAGTATATTAATTAGTTTAAATATAACAAGAAGGTGTTGTAGCATAGTGGTAAATGCCTTTCACACATGTGACCAGGGATCAAATCTCACCGACAGCAAATAATATTTAAAGTTTTGCTATTTCAGGGAAGCTGAGCAAAATCCGAAATTTACCTATAGGCAAGATCGACTCGACAATGTATACCGGAGTTCGGTCAACCGGTTCGGTCAAGAAGTTCAAAATCCGGACAGGTTCAACCTGTGTGTAGAAATCCCGACAGGTTCAACCTATGTGCAGAAATCCGGACATGTTCAAGTTCAGGACCGGTTGAGTTGTAAACCGAAAGAACGGTCAAGAAATCTAACCGGTTGAATATAAAACCGGCTAGAAGAAGCTATGAAAAACCTGAAGTCATCCGGTTTACCTAAAGCTATGAAAAACCTGAAGTCATCCGATTAACCTGAAGCTATGAAAAACCTGAAGTCATCCGGTTAACCTGAAGCTATAAAAAATCTGAAGTCATCCGGTTAACCTGAAGCTATGAAAAACCTAAAGTCATTCGGTTAACCTGAAGCTATGAAAAACCTGAAGTCATCCGGTTAACCTGAAGCTATGAAAAACTTGAAGTCATCCGCTTAACCTGAAGCTATGAAAAATCTGAAGTCATCCGGTTAACCTGAATCTATGAAAAACCTGAAGTCATCCGGTTAACCTGAAGCTATAAAAAACCTGAAGTCATCCGGTTAACTTGAAGCTATGAAAAACCTGAAGTCATCCGGTTAACCTGAAGCTATGAAAAACCTGAAGTCATCTGTAACAGGTAAAGAATTCAACCGGTCAAAGTACTCAACCGGGTTAAGAAGCTCCACCGATCAAGTTATCAAACCGACCAGAAAAATGACCGCACAAAGAAAGACAGGATCGGTCAAAACTGAAGGCCGAAAACACCAGATAGTCAGTCATTAACCGACCAGAAGCCAAAGGAATAACCGGAAGCCATCCGGTTAACACAAATAACCGACCAGCATAAGAAGATACTTCGGGTATCTGTTGAGAATGATACCAAAGGAACAGACCGAACATTGCCATATCCATACAAGTCTGAGGACAGTCTGCAGGCTGCAGAATACCGTCCTACAAGATCTTTCTACTTCAGGATAAATCAGAAAGGAACTCTTCCAAGTACAAACAACTGTCTAACCAACAGTCACCATATTGAGTAAAAGACAAACCTAGCAGGTTTGTCTTACACACTGGAAGAACAGACTGCCAAGTCTGTAAAGATGACCGCCAGGTCTGAATAGTTGACCGCCAGGTCTGAATCACTAAACTCTGCTCAGCCAATCAAATTCAAGGAAGTGAAATATGACCGTTGGCATATTTCACCTATAAAAGGAGCAGCTGAAGAAGAATAAATGTGGGACAAGAGTAACACAGTGAGACACAAGAGATTTGAAGGGACAAGTGCAACATAGTGGGACAAGTGGGATACGAGAGATACAAGGGGACACAGTGAGCAATTAACTTACAAGTGATAAGATTGTGTTCTCTCTCTAGAAAAAGCTTAAGTGCTAAGTTGAAGTGTGTATTTACAATTTCGGTGTAAATTGTACGGGTGTTATCGAGCAGGAAATAAGTCTCGATCGGATTGTATTTGTATTCCTTAGTGAATATCCTTCTCGCGGTTTCGAGAGGAAGGGGTGACGTAGGAGTTTTATCTACGAACATCCATAAAAATCCGTTTTGTTATTTACTTTCTGCTGGTTCTACTTTATAACCGACCTGTACTAACCTACCTACACCGCTCTAACCGACTTGACTCTACCCAAACCGAATCACCAAGTTACAAAAACCGACCCATCAATTTTCAAACCTGTCCTATTCAAAACCGGTTCTGCCTATCCTGTAGGTGTGCTGCTTCAACCTGAAACAAACCTCTTCCGCGCTTGAACCTAGTTCAAGGGTTTGTGACAGTTTGTGTAGTATTGAAACCCCGGTGTTAATCTTTAACCGGATTAATCACCACCTTTGAGTGAGACGCGCTAACCGGCTAACCCCAGTCCTCCAGCCGCGACCTAGATCCTAACAATTGGTATCAGAGCAGTTAGTTTCAATACTCAAGCAAGCATATCTTTCGATAGGCCACCAATGTTAGAAGGTGACGACTTTGCCAACTGGAAGGCACGCATGCATCTACACTTAATCACCATGGATGACGAAATGCAGTTCATCATAGCCGAAGGACCGATAATCATTGACAAGAACAGAAAGGACTAGACAGCTGAAGACAGGAGAAGAAATAACTTGGATAACCATGCCAGAAACCGGATCTCCAACGGTGTGGACAGAAACACGTACTGCAAGATCAGAGACTGCAAAACCACAAAGGAAACATGGGAACGGTTATTCAGATTCATGAGGGAAATGAAAGAACCAAAGAAAACAAGTGGGAATACAGAAAATCGAGGAGGGATGACCGGAAACCGGATAATCAGAATAACCGAAATAGCTATCAACAAACCGGTGAAGGAAGTGAGGTTTAGAAAGCACTGATAGCCGATGATGGAGGTAGCTTATGGGCTCACAGTGATAGTGATGATGAACTCACATGCCTCATGTCAAATGAGGAACAGGTATTTGACTCTCTCTGTGAACAATTTACTATAGATGAGTTATATAATGCATTGAATGATATGGTAGCAGAGTATAAGAACCTACTAACCTTATTACCTAAGCAACCCAACTTTAGAGCCGACCTTATAGTACCCACTCTGACAGAACCAGAAATACTCGTTCTAATCGAACCAGAGATCATAGAACCTGATGAAACCCCTACCTTAGAAACCGAGTTAGCACCTGAACCATCACTCAAGACCGAACAGCCTAATGAACCAGCTCGAGAACTGACCGAGGAAGAAAATGCCCGACTCTAATATAAAATGGCCGCATATAAGAGATCTAGTGACATGGTAAAGAAGATGTGTAGTTATAAAAGACACCCTTTTTGCATGTTTGGTCTAGGGTACAAAAATGATAGATCCAAAAACCAAAAACTTGTAGACAAAGTAAGGTTTACAAAGGATGACCTTCCTCTTATAAGTTTCATTAGAAGTTCCTTAACCGCTGAAGAGGAATTGACCGCATATTATACGGCAGAAAAACTAACCTATGTAGGTCCAACTGATTCTGAGAAATGGCTTCACCCTGAGAAAAGGAAAGCCAACCGGTTCAAAAGTAGGCAAGCCAATTCTCAACCGCATAGGATAAACCAAAGACCATCCCCAAATAAGGCACTCTTAGGACAGCAGAAAGATGTCAAGTCTTGCACAGGAAAACTAATTAGAACCATAACCGGGAAAGCTATCGGATTTATTAAAGTTTGGATACCCAAGGGACTAATCAACCGCGGACCCAAAGAAAAATGGGAACCAGATTTTCTATTGTCTATGAATGTAGGTAAATCAAGACAAAGGCTTGGAAAAGACAATATTGCATTCGGACAGCCGGCTACTGACAGACACATCACATGAAGGGAACAAGCATGAAGTGGCTAACATCCTCACAAAGCCACTTCTCGAGTCTAAGTTTTCTTCCCTTAGAAATATTTTAGAATTGTTAGATTACAAAAATTTTCATACAAAATTCTTCTTCAAATAATGTTCTCCTTAAACCAAACCGTTTTTCCCCCAAAAAAAACCAGCCAAACAAACATAAGATTTTTAAACCGGCTAAACAAACATAAGATTTTTAAACCGGCCAAACAAATATAAGATTTTTAAACCGGCCAAACAAACATAAGATTTTTAAACCGGCCAAACAAACATAAGATTTTTAAACCGGCCTACTTCTTACTTCTTGCATGGTTTTGAATATTTATTCTAAAAAATCAAAAAGGGAGAAATTTTTAGAAAAATTAAGTAAGTTAATTTTAAACCGGCCAACGATTACAAGTTTTGAATATTTATTCTAAATAATCAAAAAGGGAGAAATTGTTAGAAAATAAACCGTTAAGTCATATCAAGTATATTAATTGGTTTAAATATAACAAGAAGGTGTTGTAGCATAGTGGTAAACACCCATGTTTGTCACACATGTGACCAGGGATCAAATCTCACCGACAACAAATAATATTGAAAGTTTTGCTATTTCAGGGAAGCTGAGCAAAATCCGAAATTTACCTATAGGCAAGATCGGCTCGACAATGTATACTAGAGTTCGGTCAACCGGAGTTAGGTCAAAGCGTTCGGTCAACCGGTTCGGTTAAGAAGTTCAAAATCCGGACAGGTTCAACCTGTGTGTAGAAATCCCGACAGGTTCAACCTATGTGCAGAAATCCGGACAGGTTCAAGTTCAGGACCGGTTGGGTTGTAAACCGAAAGAACGGTCAAGAAATCTAACCGGTTTAATATAAAACCGGCCAGAAGAAGCTATGAAAAACCTGAAGTCATCCGGTTAACCTGAAGCTATGAAAAACCTGAAGTCATCCGTTTAACCTGAAGCTATGAAAAACCTGAAGTCATCCGGTTAACCTGAAGCTATGAAAAACTTGAAGTCATCCGGTTAACCTGAAGCTATGAAAAACCTGAAGTCATTCCGTTAATCTGAAGCTATGAAAAACCTGAAGTCATCCGGTTAACCTGAAGCTATGAAAAACCTGAAGTCATCCGGTTAACCTGAAACTATGAAAAACCTGAAGTCATCCGGTTAACCTGAAGCTATGAAAAACATGAAGTCATCCGGTTAACCTGAAGCTATGAAAAACCTGAAGTCATCCGGTTAACCTGAAGCTATGAAAAACCTGAAGTCATCCGGTTAACTTGAAGCTATGAAAAACCTGAAGTCATCCGGAACAGGTAAAGAATTCAACTGGTCAAAGTACTCAACCGAGTTAAGAAGCTCCACCGGTCAAGTTATCAAACCGACCAGAAACATGACCGCACAAAGAAAGACAGGATCGGTCAAAACTGAAGGCCGAAAACACCAGATAGTCGGTCATTAACCGACCAGAAGCCAAAGGAATAACCGGAAGCCATCCGATTAACACAGATAACCGACCAGCATAAGAAGATATTTTGGGTATATGTTGAGAATGATACCAAAGAAACAGACTGAACATTGCCATATCCATACAAGTCTGAGGACAGTCTGCAGGCTGCAGAATACCGTCCTACAAGATTTTTCTACTTCAGGATAAATCAGAAAGGAAATTTTCCAAGTACAGACAACTGTCTAACCAACAGTCACCATATTGAGTAAAAGACAAACCTACCAGGTTTGTCTTACACACTGGAAGAACAGACTGCCAAGTCTGTAAAGATGACCGCCAGGTCTGAACAGTTGACCGCCAGGTCTGAATCACTGAACCTCTACTCAGCCAATCAAATTCAAGGAAGTAAAATATGACCGTTGGCATATTTCACCTATAAAAGGAGCAGCTGAAGAAGAGTAAATGTGGGAAAAGAGTAACCCAGTGAGACACAAGAGATTTGAAGGGACAAGTGCAACATAGTGGGACAAGTGGGATACGAGAGATACAAGGGGACACAGTGAGCAATTAACTTACAAGTGATAAGATTCTGTTCTCTCTCTAGAAAAAGCTTAAGTGCTAAGTTGAAGTGTGTATTTACAATTTCGGTGTAAATTGTATGGGTATTATCGAGAAGGAAATAAGTCTCGATCGGATTGTATTTGTATTCCTTAGTGAATATCCTTCTCGCGGTTTCGAGAGGAAGGGGTGACATAGGAGTATTATCTCCGAACATCCATAAAAATCTGTCTTGTTATTTACTTTCTGCTGGTTCTACTTTATAACCGACCTATACTAACCTACCTACACCGCTCTAACCGACTTGACTCTACCCAAACCGAATCACCAAGTTACAAAAACCGACCCATTAATTTTCAAACCTGTCCTATTCAAAATCGGTTCTGCCTCTCCTGTAGGTGTGCTGCTTCAACCTAAAACAAACCTCTTCCGCGCTTAAACCTAGTTCAAGGGTTTGTGACAGTTTGTGTAGTATTGAAACCCCGGTGTTAATCTTTAACCGGATTAATCACCACCTTTGAGTGAGACGCGCTAACCGGCCCAACCCCGGTCCTCCAGCCGCGACCTAGATCCTAACATTTATCTTTAGCAAATTTGATGTTGGGAATTCCGTGAACTAATTCTTTAGTACAAATATAATTAATTGTTTTGAAGTTCAAGTGGTTTAATCTTTTATGCCAAAGCCAATTTTGATCATTCTTAGCTAGCATGTAAACTGAGTTATCACATTTAGTTTTCCAGTCTACTTTGTAAATGTTTTCTAACCTTTTTCCTGTCAGTAAGATATTACCTTGTTGATTCTTAAATAAGCATGCATGTGTATGAATTCTACTGTATACCGTACATCACACATTTGACTAATACTTCGCAGATTGAAGTGTATATTTTCAACAAGAAGTACATTGTTTAAAGTTAAGTTGCCATGGACAATCTTACCATTTCCCACAACTTTACCTTTGAAGTTGTCACTGAATACTATCATTGAACCGAATTCTTGCACAATTTCGGTTAACAGTTTGCCGTTTCCTGTCATATGCCTAGAACAACCGCTGTCCAAATACCATTCCGAATTCTCCAGCTGTTTAATATGTTTGACCTACAAAATTCAAGTATTTACACCTTTTTGGTACCCACATTCACTTGGGTCCACGATTAATTGGTCCCTTAAGAATCCATACTTTCATTAATCGGATGAGTTCCCTGTGATAGTTTTAATAGTTCTACTTGTTCCAGGCTTGACATCTCTCTGTCTACTTATGGTTACCTCATTATGTCGTGGTGATCTTTGATTGGTCCCATTTAAATATCTAGCATACTCTATTCTAACCGGCGGATGGTTTTCCTTCTCTCAAGATGAAGCCATCTTGAAGTGTCGGTTGGTCCTACATATGTTAGTTTCTTTTCTATTTTTGAATCGTTGCTTGTTTCACTATTGTGTGATGAACTCTTGACAAAATTTATAAAAGGCAATTTTTCTTTAATGAGATTCAACCCTTGGTGGTTGGAAGGTTTAGATTTACCTAGATTGTAGTGGTCATAGCCTAGACTTAATTTACAGTTATATGGTCTTTGATGACTCCTCATCTGGCTCACAACATCTCTAGATCTCTTCCACGCAGACATCACATATTTAGTTCGTTCATTTTCTTCGATCAACGATTGAACTTTCTCCTTGAGCTTCTCATTCTCAAAGGATAGATCAAATTTTCCAATGGTCTGAATTTCACTCGGTTCGCCGATTTCAGTTTTGCTCGGTTCACTGGTCTAAAAGTTTAATCAGGTCGATACAAGAGTTGATAGGTTCTTATACTCAACGACCATGTCATTGAGTGCAGTAACCAAATCTTCTCGGGTAAATTCTTCACAAGAGAAGTCACATACTTGTTATTCATTTGCCATGAGACAAGAGATCCCTTCATCATTGCTATCCGAATCGGTATGTGCCCACAACTCCCACCATCATCAGCTATCAACGCTTTTTGAATCTCTTTTCCTTGACCGTTTTTCTGATGATCAACTCTCTGGTTGTGATCATCTAGTTTTCGGTCATCTCTTCTCGTCTTTCTGTACTCTGACCTGTAATGACTTAAAGTATTACAATTAAAACATCGAACATTAGATTTATTACCGTAGTTGTAGTTGTATGAGTTGGTCGGTTGACTCTTCTTCATGAACTTTTCGAACTTCTTTGCTAGCATGGCCATCGCATCTTCACTGAACAGCTCGACAATTTTGACCGGTACAGGAGCTGCTAGTTCTACCGATGTCACTAGGGCTCTGGTAGCGGCTGAAGTTAAAGCTTTATCTTCAATTTTGGAATTCATTTCGAACTCGTATGCCTTCAAATCTTCAAAAACATCATGCAGTTTCATCTTGCCAATGCTGTTTGATTTTCTCATCACCATTGTTTTGATATCCCAGGTTCTGGGAAGAGATCTTAAGGACTTGATAATAGTTTCTCTGTTATCATATTTCTTTCCAACAAATGAAAGCTCATTTACCACACTTGTAAACCGATCACTGAATTCCTTCATGGTTTCATCGGGGCGCATCTGGATGTTTTCGAACTTTTGAGTGGCCACTAGTATCTTATTTTCTTTGATTTTTTCGTTTCCTTCATGAAGTTGAATAACCGTCTCCTATGCTTCCTTTGAAGTTGTAAATTCTATGATTTTTGCAAACGTGTTTCTATCCAATGATTTATATATGGCGTTTCTGCAGTGATTATCCAAATTTTTCCTATTTTTGTTGTCGGCTGTCCATTCACTTCTGTCCTTTTGAATCTTTATCGGTCCATCAGAGAGAATGAACATCATTTCGTCATCAATAGTAGTGAGATGCAGATGCATCTGAATATTCCAATCAACAAACTATTTAATTTCTAGTATTGGCGATTTCTCACCGTAAGTCACGCTTGCTTCGGTTGCTTGAGTATTGAGACTAGAACTCTGATACTAATTGATAGGAACGGAATCGCCGATAGAGGACCGGAGTCCAGCTAAAGGAGAACACTTACACACTCCCAATGGTTCTTACTAATTCGATTAGAGATTAACACTGGTCTCAATACTGCACAAGTTGTCACAAACTCTTGAACCGAGTTCAAGTGCGGAAATAGTTTGTTTCAACTTGAAGTAACACACACGGATTGGATAATAAGGATGTATGAGATGAAGAAAGAACACAACACAAGATTTATGGATGTTCGGAGATAAAACTCTTACGTCACCCCTTCTTCTCAAACCTTGAAAAAGATATTCACTAAGAATATTCAATCACACTTTAAAATATGTCAAATAACTGTGTCTTATTTATTGCTCGTTATTGACTTACAACTCTCACACGGAATGAATAGAATTGTAATACACTTTAATACTCTTGAAAATATTTGAAATGTAAAACAGTAGACTTGTATTGTAACTTCAACTCTCGTAACTGTTGCTTCTGTTCTTCAGCTTCTCATTATATATTGGAAATATAACAACGGTCATATTTCTCTTTCAACGTATACCAATATGGTAATCTTTAAATGTGATTGGTTGGTCAAAAGGAGATGTAATGCATTAAATATGGTTGATGCTTCCCAAGAAATAATACAGCCGACCAGTTTGTCTTCTATTGAGTTTAACAGCTGGTCAGTTGGACAGATCCCTGCTTCTTGGAGGCTGCTTTTAGACTTATACTAAAATAGGTATATATATTCACTTGGCAGTCTTCTATAGTTTACAATCTATCAACAGACTTGTATCAAATATGAAATATCACGATCTGCATATTTGAAAATCTCCTTCTATATATTCCCAAAGAGAACCTATTGCATCAAAATGGAAACTTCCAGCAGTATGGTCATTAAGGATTGATCTTGATTAATCTTCCCGTTAGGATTGTATGGTCATTAAGGATTGAGCCAATGTTTTTAGTCGACCGGATTTCATATCGGTTTGAGGTTTTGGTATCGATTGACCAGTCCTACCGCCAATGAGAGGAAAACCGATCTTTAAGGAAAAGTTCACCGATCCAGAATTTGAGCCTGATAGGATCGCCTTTATCGATAGAGATGGGGGTCTGTCTAAGGATGAAAGCTTATGAAAAACGGTTTGAAAGAAATCCTGTTAGGGATTTAATTCGCTTTCTATTCTACGCAAACTTGTGTAAACACTTGAAACGGATTCAAGGCGGAATTGTTTACTTGGGTTTGAAGCACAAGATGAAATATGAAAAGATGACAGAAATTAAGAACACAGCAGTTTGTTTATGGACGTTCGGAGAAACACTCCTATGTCACCCCTTCTTCCAACCACCGGAAGGATTCACTATAATATAGTTCGAATCAAATACAGTTTACACACACACTTAGCTCACTATTGAACAGAACACTTTCTGTTCAATTACAAGATGAAGAATATCACTCAGATAAAGGTGTTTTGATTCTAACTCTCTCTCGATTCACACACAGTACAATCAGAAAGAAGCTTCACATTTTGAGTTCAGTAAGCAAGATGATTGAGTAGTTTCTCTCTCTATAAAATTAGATTGTTTGTTCGTTGTGTAAGGAAGATTGTTCGTTGTCCTTGAGATTTGTTAAATACTGAGCAGGAGCTAACGGTCTAATCTTCAAGAATGATACGTGGCACTCTTCCATTAGAAAGCTTCCATTGTACACAGCAGGTTCTGAGCACAAGGATCGTGGCCGTACAAAACTGGTAGTGCGCCGAATATTCCATCAGGGATGTACCTGCAAAATAGGTAATGTGAGGAAAATTCTCTTACGTGGCATTCCTTGATTGGATGCATATAGTTGTTGTACTAATCTTCACTAGAAAGTGGAGTAGAAGTAAGGTACAACTATAACACGTGGGTAGGTGAAATGCTAGATTGAAATGTACTGCTTAAATTGAGCATTAGACGTATTTCAGTTAGACGGATTGTGAAAATCAGTCTAATGAAATAAGTCATCTCCTTCTAATAGAAAAACGTCTATTAGACCGTCTAGTCTAATAGAATTAGACTCGCGTCTAATTATCTAATAACCATTAGACTGCACATCTAACTCCACTGAGTTAGACTGCACGTCTAATTCCGGTTCTACCTCAGACTTGTTTGAAGGAGTTAAACGCACGTCTAACTTTCACTTAATTAGACTACGCGTCTAATTATTCAATAACCATTAGACTGCACATCTAATTCCACTATGTTAGACTACACGTCTAATTCCGGTTCTACCTCAGACTTGTCTGAAGGAGTTATACGCACGTCTAACTTTCACTTAATTAGACTACACATCTAATTATTCATTAACCATTAGACTGCACGTCAAACTCCACTGAGTTAGACTACACGTCTAATTCCGGTTCTACCTCAGACTTGTCTGAAAGAGTTAGACGCACGTCTAACTTTCACATTCTATTAGACTGCACGTCTAACTCCATTAAGTTAGACTGTACGTCTAATTCCGCATAAATTAGACTACCTTTCTAATTACAAATATATTAGACTACACGTCTAACTCCGATGAGTTAGACTGTATGTCTAATTCCGATTCTACCTCAGAATTGTCTGAAGGAGTTAGACGCACGTCTAACTTTCATATTCTATTAGACTATATGTCTAACTCCATTAAGTTAGACTGCACGTCTAATTCCGCATAAATTAGACTACCCGTCTAATTACAAATATATTAGACTACACGTCTAACTCCGATGAGTTAGACTGTACGTCTAATTCCGAATATCAATTAGACTACCCGTCTAATTGCAAACATATTAGACTTACGTCTAATTCCGTGTATTCATTAGACTTACGTCTAATTCTTTACATTTATTATACTACCCGTCTAATTACAAACATATTAGACTTACGTCTAATTATGTGCATTCATTAGACTACACGTCTAACTCCGATGAGTTAGACTGTACGTCTAATTCTATACATTAGACTTAAGTCTAATTCCGTGTATCTATTAGACTTACTTCTAACTACATGTCTATTAGAGTACACGTCTAACTCCGATGAGTTAGACTGTAAGTCTAATTTTATGCAATAAAAGACAAAATCCGTCTAATGACCCTCATTAGATCCAAGTCTTATGACATATTGTTTCAATACACTTGTATCAAAACTCATAAGTTATTTCATCATCAAAATCTCAGTGGTTAAATTATTTCAACACTTAGTCAAAATAATTTGACCCAACAATTTCCCCCTTTTTGATGAAGAAATTGCAAACCTACATACATATATCAAAACATGCATTCATCATATAAATAAACAAAGCCCTTGTTCATTTACATCATTCATCCTAAAACCAGTAATCGAAAAACCATCAAAGACAATTGTTCAGAAGAGTTAAATAAATTAAAAGAAGAGATATCATTGTTCTTACCTTTTAACTCGAGGATCGGTTGGACTCATCTCTTGCCCGGGAAGCATGTTGAAGAAGGGAGGATAGCCGCGACCACCACGATTGCCTGCACTTGATCTTCCACCGCGTTCACCACCACTTGGCCGTCCACCTTGATCAACATTGGATAGCCTACTCCGGCCACCACCACTTCGACCTCCACGCTCACCACCTCTTCGACCACCACCTCTCTTGGTTGGCCTAGGATTGTCATCAGTGCTTGGAGCTCGCCTGGATCTTGTGCCGGTTGACACACCATCGTTTCTTCTGCTTGACTCTCCTTAAACTGGTCGTGGTTGAGCAACTTCAGCATTGGCCTTTGCATCCTCCTTTGCTTGAAACCTCCTAGCAATGGAGTCAGCGAATTCCTGACGTTCATTATCATTCCTACTCAAACACCCCTGAATTTCCACCATCTGATTCTTCACATGACTGAATTCTTCCAAGGTTTCCTTGTGGCGTTCATCATTGAATTGTCTTTCAATATCAAAGACCTCGGTTTGACGATTGACAAGTTGCTTTTCAAACTTTGAAAAGTTTACATTTGCGATATGAGTCTCATATGTGTTCTTCTTCAAAGTGTTATCCAGCTCAGTGAGAATCATGAAAATCTTGTTAAAGTTCTCTCTTTCTTCTTCCTTTAAGGTCATGGTCTGAGACATGGTCTTCTGAATCGATGAAAGCATAGACCTCATAGATCTTAACACTTTGTTTCCTCCGCAGATGACTCTTCATGAGACGAGACTTCTTCAGATTCTGCTGCCATGTTTTGAATAGGCTCAAAGTTTGTATGAATCTGAAAGGATTGCTCCGGCTGATTCATTTCGGCTTTCTTAGCAGCTTCTTCTCGCTCTTCTTCTAAGATTTCATCTTCAGCTCTCTGAAATCTCTTAAGCAGATTTCCAGAGTAGTGAATAGAATTATTGAGGTTTTCGTGAACATTTCCAACATTGGTGTCGGGAAATAGACGGGGCTTCACAAAAGTTTCATGCTGACTCTGTTCCTCCTGAGATGTGGAACTTTCTTCTTCATCGTCCTTCTCTTTAGAAGGTTCCCCCTCAGTTCTGACAGTTTCTGGCTGAGTATCCTCGGCCAATTTCTCTTGAACAACCTCTGTTCTCGCAACAGGGGTTAATATCACATCTTCTTCAATAAGAGCTTTAAAAGCCTCCTCAGTCACATCTTCTATGATAACTTCTTCTTCATTTATCTCAAGAGCTTTTTCAGGCTCTTAGACAATCACATTTTTTTCTTCTTCATTCACACGTTCTTGGAAGGGTTGATCTAGAATGCGTCTCTCTTCGGCAGAAAGATTCCCGAATTCGATCAAGAGAGCAGCATCTAGCTCATCAGTATCATTGTCAGCATCTGGAATATCCATAGCTTCTTCTTCATTGAGAGGTTCTGTGCCAGAGCAATCGGCGCCATGAATATGTCTAGAAGCAACAGAGACATAACTATTCAGGATATCGTTCAACTTCTTCAATACCTTCATTTCAACATCAGCTCCTTTCACATCAGGATTGAAGTTAGCTTTCCTGGCTTCGAAAATTGAAAAAAGAGCTTTTCCAAATATGCAAGCTTCCACCAGTTCTCTTTTCTTCAGAGCCTCACCAACTTCTGAAGTTCTTTCCCATTTCAAGACTTTCTTCTCGTTTGCCACCCTCTTCTTCCATTCTTTAGTTATAGCAGCGTTTGACAAAGAATCGTTGTATTTGGAAGACAACCTCTCCATGGACCAAGATTCATAAATTCCCAATTTCTCAGCAGTAAGAACTATAACTTGATCCAAAATAAGGTCAACGATTCCTGTTGCTTCCGATACCTTTTCAGGAACTTGAGTTGCTATCTTTTTGCCTTTTCCAATAATCTCTACGGGTTTTGGAGCAGGTCTTGGTTCACTAATCACGATTCCACCTATCCCTTTTCTGGAACGCATTAGTCGAACGCAGATTGTAGTTTCTTACAGAGCTCATCAGGAATCTCCATACAAACAACTTTCCCAGATACCAATGAGTCTTTAGGAACTGGAATAATGGGTTCACCAGCCAAAAGGGTAAGAACATCACCTTGTTTTGGTTGCGATGACTCTGTAGCACCAGCGGCTACAAGATCAGTTTGAACAACATGAGACTCAATCCTGTCAATAGTTTCATCATTTGGACCGGCTGACTCAACAGCAGGCCCTTCAGCAGATTCTCTCAAGGGAGAAAATATGGATTCAGATTGTTCCACTATGGGAACATCAAATTTAGGCACAGCGGCCAAAGATTTAGAGGACTTCACCTTTGCAGATTTAGACGCTCGGGGCGCCATTGTCTTCTTCTCCTTTGAGGCACAAGACCTCGAAGGATTCCTCAAAAAGGTTGAGGGAGTGGATAATGATGAAATTGGAGTTGTAGCAAGTACGCATGGACCTTACTTCAACCTTGAATCAACAGCTTCAGAGTCCTTCTGGTTTGGACTTTTCAGACTAGAGGAACTGGCCTCCAATTCGTTCACCGTTTTGGTTCTCTTTGCCCCTGTTGAAAGAACAGAAGCAGAAGGCCTGGATCGGGTGGAAGGTTTTCCACCGGTCTGGAAACTGGAACCACCAGATGCAGATTCAAAGTTGTTCTTCAACCTCGTCAGCGTGCTAGCCACTATAAGAGCAGTAAATACTCTTGGAGAGTTGATCTGCACCGGTTCACCAACGGGAACCCCCAAATGCTTCAACAAATGACTCAGTTGGGCCGCATATGTTATACTTTCTTTATTCGTCTGACTGATAGAGTAGCACAAGTTCTTGAAAAGGGTATGAGCCTAGTTTACCTAGATCCATTTTGAGATAGCACACATATAGTCAAAACGGTTTTGACTATATAGATTGAACGAACTAAGTTTCCCTTGAAGCGCCTTCGCCACCACGTCGTTCAGAAGAATGAAATGCGGTTTAAATACCTTTTTGAATCCATTCACATGGATCTTCGAACCGTCTGCAGAAAAGGTTGTCTTCATCTCCTCCATGATTTTTGAAGAGAGAACCAAGTCGAATAGATGACCCTCCGTCAGAAGTTCAAAGAACTCCGCATAAACTGCTTCGTCGAAAGAAAACTTCGTTCCGTTGACGGTTGCTACAATGGATTCACCCACCATAGTTGTCGTTTTGAAGAACACGCGAACTTCGTCTTCGTAGAAGATGAGCGGTCTGCCTTGATACTTCCTTAACCCAGAATATTCTAGGGTTTGGAACATTTTCACCACCTCCGGTTGATCAAACGTATACACCGATGGAAAATCCACCTGCAAAGTATAGTGACCGAGAGTGATTTTCTTCACCATTTTCGAAAAAATATGAATCGACACAGGATTTCAGAGAGATTTAGTGAGAGAAATGCAAATAAAGCTAGGGTTCTTAGGAATTTTGAATGATTGAAAGCTTTCAATTTCATGCAGTAATGTCCTTATATAGATGAAAGAGAGAAATACAGAATAACCGTCTATTCTAGGGGTATGGCCCATTAATAAATGTTAGACATCCTTTTTCAAGAAGTCATCATTAAAAATGAGGGTATATAAGTCATTTTCTCTAACTTGATAGACACGTGTCTTCAAGTTATTAAGAGATGACTATTTGATGTTTTGAGCGGGAAAAACAGATAGCTCTCAACGTGGGACAGCTGTCCTTGATCAGTCTAATAGGCACATAGTTAGACGTTTTTCTTACTCTACAAATCCATATAACACACGTCTATTAGACGGATGAGTCTATTAGACGCATACTTCTAATTCCGTGTTTATAAAAAATCCGTCTAATGTTTATTAGACGTGTACGTCTAATTCCGCATAAGCACCACGTGTTAGACGTGTGTTTATTAGACGTGAGCATCCTTTTGCTCATGACGTAAAAATGTCTAACGTCTATTGTACGTGTCCGTCTAATCACGTAGGTATAACACCTCAACATATAGACTTCGATGTATGGATTATGATCAAAAATACGTCTAAGTACACACTGTTTCTTTTAGACACCCTTGTCTATTTAGACCGATTAAGGATATTCGTCTAGAGAGTATCTTTACTTCCAAAGAAATTTTTCCCTCTCATTATGAATATAGACATTATAGTTTAATAGACAATTTTTGTGGTCAAAAGACCAAAAACATTTTTAACAAAAAAAAACATTTATTCTTCTAGAATGGCAGATGTCATTGTTGATCTTCCAAGTTGTGTACTCAGAAGAGTACTCTTTTAGCTTCCTTTCTGCGATCCTCCTGCATCACCTACAAAATAAACTATTTACACATTTTGGTACCCATACTTGATTGGGTCCTCAATCAATTAGTCCCTTAGGAATCCATATTTGAGTTATTCTGATATACTTCCCATTTTGTGTTGTAATTAATGCATAAGATTTTGACTTAGAAGATGACTTTCTTCTAGCCACTGATCCTTTGACTTTTGAAGAAGATTTTCTTTTAAAATTACTTGACTTAGAGTCAGGTTTTAAATTACTAAACTTATTAGCTTTTTTTAACTTATTCTTAAGCCAACTAACAGTTGGCGGAACATAAACTATTTCATTTTTGAAAGCAACTTCTTCATGAATAGGATCAGATTCAATATCAGTCACACTTCCTTTGACAAAGTTTATAGGCTTAAATTTGTTATTTGGTTTTGACTTTTTGCAAGACAGATTAGGGTCATTGCTATCAAATCCCAATAAGGATCTAGATCCAGCAGGTTTCAACATGCTGATTTGATATTTGACAGCATCACCAGATCTTGTCCATGCACAGACAACATAGTTAAGCTCTTTGTTTTCAGATAAAAGAGTTTGAATCTGTTCCTTGAGTATCTCATTCTCAGATGAGATCTCTTCAATCTTTTTTTCAAAATCATTTGACTCTTCGCTTTTTGACAGATTTAGTTTATTTAAATCTGATGAAGATTTAGTTTCATTTAGAGATTCTGCTAGCTTTCTGTACTCGATGATCATGTCATCTAGTGCAACTACCAGTTGTTCCCTTGAAAACCTTTCGGAAGAGAAATAATATACCTCAGTCTCCTGAGTTCCTTCTTCATCTTCTCTGGCCATGAAGCAAACCACATCTTCTTCATCACTTTCACTGGATGAAAAGTACGAGCCACGGTTGTTGCCTTTGTTCTTTCCATCACCAGCCATAAGAGCCTTCAGCTCTTTTCCATCATCCTTGGCATCTTCACGCTTTGGCTTTCGGCATTCTAATGCATAATGACCTTTAATACCATAGTTAAAACAAGTAACATTAGCTTTAGATTTTCTATTATCATTAGAATTTGAAGAGTTTGAGTTAGAGTTGCTGTTCTTCATGAAGTCGCCAAACTTCTTCACAAAGAGAGACATGGCATCGCTGCTCAGCCGCTGAGCTGCCATCTTCACGTTCGGAGTGGTTGGTGTCTCTTCAGCAGTCACCAGCACCTTGGCAATGATAACGGACGAGGGTTAATCTTCTTCCATCCTACAGTTCAACTCGAACTCATAGGCCTTCAGGTCAGCGAAGAGATCAAAGAGAGAGATCTTGTTAAGATCTTTGGATTCTCTCATCGCCATAGTCTTTATGTCCAATTCTCTTGGAAGAGCACGCATGAACTTTATAGCAAGCTCCCAGTTACTATAGGTCTTGCCTAGAATGGACATAGAGGAGACGATCTTGCTGAATCTGGTGTCGAAATCGTTCATTGTTTCACCAGGACACATTTCGAAGCTGTCGAACTGTTGAGTAGCAACCATGATATTGTTTTCCTTGGTTTGCTCGTTTCCCTCACACAGTTGAGTGACTCTGTCCCAGACCTCTTTGGTAGTGTCACATTCGATGATATAGTTGAACATATTGTCATTGAGAGATTTGTACAGAACATCAAGAGCCATGTTGTTGAGGTTGTTCTGCCTCTTTTCATCAGCGGTCCAGTCAGCCTTCTCTTTATCAATCTTGATAGGACCTTCAATGACAACTCTCAACATGTCATCATGAAGAGAAGAGAGATGAGCACGAACTATTTTCTTCCAAACAATGTAGTTTTCACGAGAAAAGGTTGGAATGGCTGTAGCACTGGCATCTTTAGGTATGTTCGACATATTTAAGGAAATGCTTGAGAATAGAAATAGGGCTCTGATAACAATTAATAGGGTCGGCTTTATCGATAGAGACGAGGGTCTGGCTAAGGATGAAGGCTTATGAAAAACGGTTTGAAAGAAATCCTGTTAGGGATTTAATTCGCTTTCTATTCAATGCAAACTTGTGTAAACACTTGAAACAGATTCAAGGCGGAATTGTTTACTTGGGTTTGAAGCACAAGATGAAATATGAAAATATGACAGAAATGAAGAACACATCAGTTTGTTTATGGATGTTCGGAGAAACTCTCCTACGTCACCCCTTCTTCCAACCAAAGGAAGGATTCACTATAATATCGTTCGAATCAAATACAGTTTACACACACACTTAGCTCACTATTGAACATAACACTTTCTGTGCAATTACAAAATGAAGAATATCACTCAACTAAAGGTGGTTTGATTCTAGCTCTCTCTCTCGATTCACACATAGTACAATCAGAAAGAAGCTTCACAATTTGAGTTTAGTAAGCAAGATGATTGAGTAGTTTCTCTCTCTGCAAAATCAGATTACTTGTTCGTCGTGTAAGGCAGATTGTCTGTTGTCCTTGAGATT
The DNA here is from genome assembly GCF_907164915.1 of Impatiens glandulifera. Lineage (NCBI taxonomy): Eukaryota > Viridiplantae > Streptophyta > Magnoliopsida > Ericales > Balsaminaceae > Impatiens > Impatiens glandulifera. The sequence goes on from NC_061868.1 coordinate 21,944,226, forward strand.
TGTTAAATACTGAGCAGGAGCTAACGGTCAAATCTTTAAGAATGATACTTGGAACTCTTCCATTGGAAAGCCTCCATTGTACACCGCAGGTTCTGAGAACAAGGATCGTGGTCGTGCAAAACTGGTAGTGCGCCGAATATTCCATCAGGGATGTACCTGCAAAATAGGTAATGTGAGGAAAATTCTCTTACGTGGCATATATCTGTTGTACTAATCTTCATTAGATAGTGCAGCAGAAGTAGGGTACAACTATAGCACGTGGGTAGGTGAAATGCTAGATACAAGCGTACTACTTAAACTGAGCATTAGACGTATTTCAGTTAGACGAATTGTGAAAATCAGTCTAATGAAATAAGTCATCTCCTTCTAATAGAAAAACGTTTATTAGACCGCCTGGTCTAATAGAATTAGACTCGCGTCTAATTATCCAATAACCATTAGACTGCACATCTAACTCCACTGAGTTAGACTACACGTCTAATTTCGGTTTTATCTCAGACTTGTCTGAAGGAGTTAGACGCACGTCTAACTTTCACTTAATTAGACTACGCGTCTAATTATTCAATAACCATTAGACTGCACGTCTAACTCCACTGAGTTAGACTGCACGTCTAATTCCGGTTCTACCTCAAACTTGTCTGAAGGAGTTAGACGCACATCTAACTTTCACTTAATTAGACTACGCGTCTAATTATTCAATAACCATTAGACTGCACGTCTAACTCCACTAAGTTACACTACACGTCTAATTCCGGTTCTTCCTCAGACTTCTCTAAAGGAGTTAGACGCACTTCTAACTTTCACATTCTATTAGACTGCACGTCTAACTCCATTAAGTTATACTACACGTCTAATTCCGCATAAATTAGACTACCTGTATAATTACAAATATATAAGACTACACGTCTAACTCCGATGAGTTAGACTGTACGTCTAATTCCGATTCTACCTCAGACTTGTCTGAAAGAGTTAGACGCACGTCTAACTCTATTAAGTTAGACTTCACGTCTAATTCCGCATAAATTAGACTACTCGTCTAATTACAAATATATTAGACTACACGTCTAACTCCGATGAGTTAGACTGTACGTCTAATTCCGAATATCAATTAGATTACCCGTCTAATTGCAAAGATATTAGACTTACGTCTAATTTTGTGTATTTATTAGACTTACGTCTAATTCTTTACATTTATTAGACTACCCGTCTAATTACAAACATATTAGACTTACGTCTAATTCCGTGCATTCATTAGACTACACGTCTAACTCCGATGAGTTAGACTATACGTCTAATTCTATGCATTAGACTTACGTCTAATTCCGTGTATCTATTAGACTTGCGTCTAATTACACGTCTTTTAGACTATAGGTCTAACTCCGGTGAGTTAGACTGTATGTCTAATTTTATGCAATAAAAGCCAAAATCCGTCTAATGACCCTCATTAGATCAAGGTCTTATGACATATTGTTTCAATATACCTGTATCAAAACTCATAAGTTATTTCATCATCAAAATCTCAGTGGTTAAATTATTTCAACACTTAGTCAAAATAATTTGACCCAACAGAGCCAAATCGGTCTTCATATCGGTTTGACCGGCCAATTTGAGAATGTGACCGCTTCCAGCTTTTCCTGCACAAAAGGTTGAGTTTGATTAAGTTTTTTAGATAGTTAAATACTTATTAATTACCTATCTAATTTATCTAACATAAACTCATCTCAACACAATATAAATCATTTTGAGACATGTTTTATTTTTTTATTTTTTTGATATTCTAAGAAAACTAGGTACTTGTATTTATTATTATAGTTTATTTGGGTTTAAAAAATAATATAATTGTATTTAAAATTACGATGAGTTTTACTTATTTATTTAAATTATTTATTTTGATTTCATGTCTAGTTGAATGATTTTGATTTAAGTCATTTAATATAATCTAAGATAAATTAGTTTTATATTATAAAAATTATTTCAACTGAATTGAAATTGCGCAAATTTTATTCTACATTATATACCATATTGTATTATTTTATGTTAGATTTGTTATTAATATATAAAATATTTCTCAACTCATTATGATTCATTTTATGAAAACCTTTTACATTTTGGAATATTGTAAGAAAATCGAGTACTTTTATTTTTAATTACAGTGATTTCAGTATTTAAAAAATAATTTTATAGTGTACGAAATTACTATTAGTTTTCTTAATATATTTTAAGACATTTCATGTAATTTTATGTCAAATTACATTATTATTTTTATTTATTTTAATCAAAAATAAGAATGATTTTGTAATACAAAAGTCATTCTAATATTATACACAACAATTTATTATTTTATGTTAGATAGATTTGTTTTTAATAAATAACTCATCTTAACACAATAAAGATTATTTTGAGACATGTTTATTTTTCATTTTTGGGATATTCAAAGATAATAGAGTACTGATATTTTTTATTAGAAATTATTTGGGATTAAAAAATAATATGTTGGGTCAAATTATTTTGACTAAGTGTCAAAGTATTTTGACTATTGGAATTTTAAAGATGAGTGTGTATAAAACTTAATATATGTCGTCTAATCGTTTTTAGTGCAGCTGTATCGAAAACATGTTTTATTAGACTAAGTCTAAATGAGGTTCATTTGACTGATTGTGCATTAGATGAAAGTTAGACGTGCAGTCTAACGGATATGTAGTTAGACGTGCAGTCAAACAGATACGTAGTTAGACGTGTAGTCTAACGGATACATAGTTAGACGTGCAGTCTAACAAATACGTAGTTAGACGTGTAGTCTAACGGATACGTAGTTAGACGTGCAGTCTAACAGATACGTAGTTAGACATGCAGTCTAACAGATACGTAGTTAGATGTGCAATCTAACACATGAGAGTTAGACGTGTAGTGTAACTCCTTCAGATTAGTCTGAAGGGATGCGTAGTTAGACGTGCAGTCTAACATATGAGAGTTAAACGTGCAGTCTAACTCCTTCAGATTAGTCTGAAGGGATGCGTAGTTAGACGTGCAATCTAACGTATGAGAGTTAGACGTGCAGTCTAACTCCTTCAGATTAGTCTGAAGGGAACCGTAATTAGACGCGTTGTCTAATCACATAAGACCAGGTGGTCTAATGGATCCTGCTATTAGACGTGGGCGTCTAATTTCATTAGACGAGGTCATCTAAGTGAAATACGTCTAATGCCATGCTTAAAGAAGTTGCTTGTAGCTAGCACCCGTCTACCCACGAGCAACTAGTTATATGCTACTCCTGCTCTACTTTCCAGTGAAGATCAGTACGACAGCCTGTTGCAACCAATTGATTAATGCCACATAAGCAAATATTCTTCTCACTACTTGATTTTGTAGGAATATCTTAGAAGAATATTTGGTGCACTACCAGATTGGTACGACCACGATCCTAGTGCTAAGAGTTTTTTGTGTACTATGGAGGCGTTCCAATGGAAGCTCGACACGTGTCATTATGGTAGATTCGACCGTTGGTACATGTTCCTTATTTAAAGATCCTCAAGGACAACGGAAGCATTGTCAGATACAATTACTGAACATTGAGAAATACGCATACGAGAGATCTATTGAATTTACAATCTTAAGAACTGCTTTCTTGCTTTACTGTGTGTTTATCAATAGAGAGTTAGAATCAAAGTATCGTTTTAGATGAGTGATATTCTTCTATATTCTATAAGTTGAACAGAGCCTGTTCTGTTCAACAGTGAGCTATTCGTGCAACTGCATTTGATTCTAAGAAATGTATAATGAATCCTTCCGGTGGTTGGAAGAAGGTGTGACGTAGGAGAGTTTTGCTCCGAAGATCCATAAACAAATTACTGTGTCATTTAGCTTCTGTCATCTTCTCATTCTTGGTTCTTAGCTTCAAACCTAAGCAAACGTTTCTGCACTTAAATCGTTCAAGAGTTTGCAAAGGTTTGTTAAGAATTGAAAGTGATTTAAATCCTTAACAAAATTTCTATCAAACCGTTTTCCCGAAACCATCAAAATAGCAAGACCCCCGTCTCTATTGATTACGCCGATTCTATCATAATATAATCGTATTTTAATTTACGATGAGTTTTTTAATTTATTTAAATTATTTCTTGTGATTTATGTCAAGTTTAATGATTTTAATTTATGTCATTTAATATAATCTAAAATAATATTTGTTTTTTATTATAAAAATTATTTCAACTCAGTCGAAATTACGCAAATCTTATTCGATAATTATATACCATATTTTATGTTAGATTTGTTATTAATACATAAAATGTTTCTTAATTCATTATGATTCATTTAATGAAAACCTGTTTCATTTTGGAATATTGTAAGAAAATCGAGTACTTTTATTTTTAATTAAATGATTTTGGAGTTTAAAAAATAATCATATCGTATACAAAATTACGGTTAGTTTTCTTAATAAATTTTAAGATCTTTCATATGATTTTATGTCAAATTGCATTCTCATTTTTTTATTTATTTTAATCCTAAATAAAAATGATTTTGTAATATAAAAGTCGGATTCCATCCACAAACGCAAAGTTTATGGCTGACTGATATTACTCATCATCAATCTTAATCGAATCAAAATTATTGCAAGCCTTATTATAATATTATATACAATAATTTATTATTTTATATTAGATATATTTGTTTTTAATAAATAACTCATATCAACACAATATAAATTATTTTGAGACAAGTTTTTATTTTTATTTTTTAGGGATATTCTAAGAAATCGTGTAATTATATTTATTATTATAAGTTATTAAGGTTTAAAAAACAATTTAATCGTATTTGAAATAACAATGATTTTTTTAATTTATTTAAATTATTTTTTGTGAGTATATATCAAATTGAATGATTTTGATTTACGTCATTTAATATAATCTAAAATAAGATTAGTTTCTTAATATAATAATTATTTCAATTTAATCGAAATTATAATAAATATTATTCAAACATTAGATAAGATATTGTAATTTTATATTAGATATATTATTAATACATAAAATATTTTTCTCAACTTATTGTGATTTATTTTATTACAACCTTTTTTATTTTGGAATATTCTAAAATAAGATTAGTTTTATATTATAAAAATTATTTCAACTCAATCGAAATTACGCAAATCTTATTCGATCATTATATACCATATTGTATTATTTTATGTTAGATTTGTTATTAATACATAAAACGTTTCTCAACTCATTATGATTCATTTAATGAAAACCTTTTTCATTTTGGAATATGGTAAGAAAATCGAGTACTTTTATTTTTAATTACAGTGATTTTGGAGTTTAAAAAATAATCATATCATATACAAAATTACGGTTAATTTTCCTAATAAATTTTAAGATATTTCATTAATTTTATGTCAAATTGCATTACATTTTTTTATTTATTTTAATCGAAAATAAAAATAATTTTGTAATATAAAAGTCATCTTAATCGAATCAAAATTATTGCAAGCCTTATTATAATATTATATACAATAATTTATTTTTTATGTTAGATATATTTGTTTTTAATAAGTAACTCATCTCAACACAATATAAATCATTTTGAGACAAGTTTTGTTTCTTATTTTAAGGATATTCTAAGAAAATCGGGTACTTATATTTATTATTTGAGTTTATTAAGGTTTAAAAAATAATTTAATCGTATTTGAAAAAACAATGATTTTTTTAAATTTATTTAAATTATTTGTTGTGAGTATATATCAAATTGAATGATTTTGATTTACGTTATTTAATATAATCTAAAATAAGAGTAGTTTTGTAATATAATAATTATCTCATTTTAATCGAAATTATTATAAATATTATTCAAACATTATATAAGTTATTGTATTATTTTATGTTAGATTTATTATTAATACATAAAATGTTTCTCTCAACTTTTGATTTATTTCATTCCAACATTTTTAATTTTGGAATATTGTAATAAAATCGGGTACTTTAATTTTTAATTACACTGATTTTGGGTTTTAAAAAATAATATTATCCTATAAGAAATTACTATTAGTTTTCTTAATATATTTTAAGACATTTCATATAATTTTATATCAAATTACATTATTATTTGTATTTATTTTAATCAGAAATAAGAATGATTTTGTAATACAAAAGTCATCCTAATCAAATCAAAATTATGGGAAGCCTTATTCTAATATTATACATAATACTTTTTAGACATGTTTTTTCTTTCATTTTTGGGATATTCTAAGAAAATCGTGTACTTTTATTTATTATTAGAGTTTATTTCGGATTAAAAAATAATATAATCATATTTGAATTTAGGATGAGTTTTTTAAATTGATTTAAATTATTTCATGTGATTTCATGTCAAGCTGAATGATTTTGATTTATGTAATTTATTATAATCTAAAATAAGATTGGTTTATATTATAAAAATTATTTCAACTTAATCGAAATTACGCTAATCTTATTCGAACATTATATACCACATTGTATTATTTTATGTTAAATTTGTTACTAATACATAAAATGTTTCTCTCAACTTATTATGATTCATTATATGACAACCTTTTTTATTTTGGAATATTGTAATAAAATCGGGTACTTTAATTTTTAATTACAGTGATTTAGGGGTTTAAAAAATAATCTTATCGTATACGAAATAATTATTAGTTTTCTTAATATATTTTAATATATTTCATGTAATTTTATTACAAATTACATTATTATTTTTTATTTATTTTAATTCAAAATAAAAATGATTTTATTATACAAAAGTCATTTTAGGCTTTACTAACTGCATAATATCATATCATAATGCCGACATTAGATTTGACATCAAAAGCGGTCAAATAGTTTTTGCAATTGTTGTGGATATAACACTTATAACTAAAAATTCTAAAATACCGGATATTAGGAACTTTGTTATGGTAAATCTCAAAAGGCGTTTTATTAAGTCGTTTATTTATCATGGACCGATTTTGGTTACGAAATGCTGTATTTATAGCTTCTGCCCAAAGTTTTGAGCAATACCTGAATCGGATATCATGGATCTTGCAACTTCCTTAACGGTTCTATTTCTCCTTTTAGCTAATCCATTTTGTTGAGGGGTTCTAGTACTAGAAATTTTTTGTCTAATATCAGATTCCTCAAGATAAGAAGTTCAAACTTTATTAGTGAATTCAGTGACTCTATCACTTCTAATTTTATTAACATGTACATATTTTTCATTTTATACCCTTTTAAGCATCTTAATTAAATTTGGATTTGCTTGATATTTGGAAACCAAGGAAATAACCCAAGTAAATCTAGAATAATCATCAATAATTACTAAGGTGTAGTTCATTCCTCCTAAGCTGGTTTCTCTAATCGGACCGAAGAGATCCATGTGTAACAGATCTAGACATCTTTCAGATTTAATATTCCCTTTACTTTTGAAAGTTGATATGATATGTTTGCCTATTTGAAAAGAATAGCAAACCTTGTGTTTTGATAACTTCATATTAGATATGCGTTGAACTAATTCTTTAGTGCAGATATAGTTAATTGTTTTAAAGTTCAAATAATTTAATATTTTTTTCCACAACAAGTTTTAGTCATTTTTAGCAATCATGCAAGCAAAATTAGAGCATTTACGTTTCAAGTCTACTTTATAAATGTTTCCTACCCTATGCTTATCAACAAGGTACTCCCTTGTATATTCTTAACTAAGCATTCTTGTTTGTAAAATTCAACAGTGTATCCTATGTCACACATTTGACTTATGTTAAGCATGTTATAATATAGATTTTCAACAAGTAAGACATTATTTATAGTTAGGTTGTCGTGGACAATCTTACCCTTGTCCACAACCTTACCCTTAGAGTTATCACCAAAGATGATCTTTGAGCCAGGTTCTTTCAAAATATAAGTTAGTAGTTTGCTGTTTTCTGTCTCACAACAAAAACCTTACCCAGATGATCTATGATGACTCGTCATCTGGCTCACAACATCTCCAAAATTCTTCCATACAGCAATTACATATTTTGTTCTTTCGTTTTCCTAAGTTAACACTTGAACTGTCTCCTTGAGTTTTTCATTCTCAGGGGATAGTTCAATTGTTCTATCAGTTTAGTTATCTGGCTGAGTTACTAAGAGATTAGACAGATTCCTATACTCAATGACCATGTCATTGAGTGAAGTAATCAGATCTTCTCGGGTGAACTCCTCAGAAGCAAACTCGAATACCTCTTCTTCATTTTCCATAAGGTATTTGATTCCTTCATTGTCACTGTCTAATTTACATTGAGCCCACTTGCTTCCTCTATCATCATCTAGTAATGCCTTTTGGGTCTCCTTATTGTAGTTGGTTGATTGATGATCCTCCCTTGATTTCTATAGTGACCTAAGGCTTCAAAATTAAAAAAACGAACGTTAGCTTTGTTACCGTTTGAATAGTTTTAGTTGTAGGAATTATTGGGTTGATTCCTCTTAATAAATTTTCCAAACTTCTTTGCAAGCATAGTCATTGCGTCATCGCTGAACTGCTCGTCTGTCTTGACAAATACTGGGGCTTCCGGTTCCACAGAGGTCACCAAAGCTCTAGTAGCTATTGAATTTGAGGCATCATCTTCATTTCTTGAGTTCATCTCGAACTCATAAGCTTTTAGATCTTCAAAGACATCATGCAACCACATTTTATGAAGATCCCTTGATTATCTCATTACCATGGTTTTGACATCCCAAGCGCTAGGAAGAGCTCTCTGCGCTTTGACGATTGTTTCTTTGTTGTCGTATGTGTTTCCCATAAGTGAGAGTTCATTCACAATGTTTTTTAAACGATCACCAAATTCTTTCTTGGTTTCTCCAGGACGTATCTTGATATTTTCGAATTTTTGAGTGGCCACCATAACTTTATTTTCTTTGGTTCGCTCGTTTCCTTCGTGAAGCGAGTTGATTGTCTCCCATAATTCTTTTGTAGTAGTGCATCCTTTGATTTTTGCGAATGTGTTTTTGTCACAGGTTTTGTAGATGGCGTTTCTGCCAAGGCTGTCAAGGTTGTTCCTTGTTCTGTCCACATTTGTCATCTCGCTCACTTCCTTGTCAATCTTTATTGGACCATCAAAGATCACAAACAACATTTCATCTTCTATGGTGGATAGGTGCACTTGCATTCGTAGCTTCCAATCAATGAAGTCTTCGCTTTCGAGTAGTGGAGCATTGTTGTTGTGAGACATGTTGATGACTGGTTGCTTGAGAGTAGAAATAACCTAGCTCTGATACCACTTGTTAGGATCGGGATTAATAATAGAGACTAAGGTATAACTATTGAAGAATTCTTACACACACGCCGATCGATAATAACCATGTTAGAGGTTGATTATCTTATCTTTACTCTACACAAGTTGTCACAAACTCTTGAACCGAGTTCAAGAGCGGAAGTTTTGTTTCAAATTGAAGCAACAGAAACTAGATGATTTAGATAATGATAAAGAAAAAGTCACGCACCACATGATTTATGGATGTTCTGAGATGAAGTTCATACGTCACTCCTTATTCTCAAACCTTTGAGAAGGATATTCACTAGAATATTCGATTTGTTTACAACACGTACACAGACTTAGTCAAACAATCAGGGCTTAGTTACTGCCTATTTTCTAACTTTCAATAAACTCACTCTATTGAACAGAAACAAATTATGTCAACTTATAATGCTCACCACTCACATAGAATAAGTAGTATTGTAATAAACTTGAGTTTCTAACACAATCTTTGACAACTAGTCAGTTTTTAAAGCTTGAGGGATTTGATTGCAATAGTTCAGGGTGAAAATGGTTGCACAAAAGGTTCGTAAGGTGCTTGTTGCAATGGTAATCGAAAGTAAGGTGCTTAAGCAGATGACTTTTGTCTTCTTAAGTAGGCAAATATCTCAACGGATATATTGTGACTTCAACGACTATATTTGTTTGATAGTACACCTTTTTTGATCGTGATTGGTTGAAGTTCAAGAAGGTGCAACAGGTGGGATATCCTTTGATCTTTTATGTACTCTGATAGTAATAAGTCAAGATGACAATAATTGTATGATCATTTCATATAAGCATACAAAAACGATAATTTGTCTTCTGGTGGTCTTGATAGTCTCAACTTTTGTTGGCAGACACTGTTATCAAAAGATCTTCCTCAGACTTACACCGAAATGGAAATAAAATGTATGAGGTAGTATAAAGCTGATTTCTACAATTTACAGTCCTGGGAAATATATACTACCGGCTATGCTTCAAGATAGAACCGACTTTGAGGTATTATCGGTTACGCATGAGATAGAACCGAAGTATAGATACTACCGGCTACATGTTTAAATATTACCGATTTGGAGATAAAACCAGTTACATCTTGAGATACTAACGATCATAATATGCTACCTGATATGTTTAGAATAAACCGACTTGGGGATAAAACCGGTTACGCATGAGATAGAACCAATCTATAGATACTATCGGCTATGTGTTTTGGATAAAACAAACTTGAGTATTACCGGTTACGTTTATGAGATAAAACCGATCTTGAGATATTATCGGTTACGCCTTTCACATAAAGCCGACTTTGACATAAAACCGATATGGAGATATAACCGGTTACAGTTTTGACATAAACCGATTTTGATATAAAACCGATATGGAGATATAACTGGTTACGCATTTGACATAAAACAACAATTGACATAAAACCGATTTGGCGATACTACCGGTTTTATATGGAACCGATCGTTTGTCTATATAGTACCGATTCTACAACTGACTTAAAAGAGACCCGATCAACTTTACTTCCATTTTTCTTTATCCTGTACAGAATTAACTTGATTAAGTTCTTTATAAACAGTTAATTAATGATAATAATTAATTCCCTATTTATCTAACAATTTTAATTAACCTAAGTTCATTTTAATCAATTAAATCATTTTTCTTAATTCAACTTAATTAATGAATTCTTATTTAATCTTAATTAAATAGTTTTCCCTTTTTTCTTTATTTAACTTAATCTAATAATATATATATATATATATTATATTTAGAGCGGTCAGACGAGCTAACCCATGGCGGGGTGGGCCTACCCACCAAAACCTATCGTTCAACGGGTCGACGACGGGCCAGACCACCATCCCGGCAGGCTGAAAATCCTCAACCCAACCCAAGGTGGGTTGCGGGTCAGGCGGGCCAACCCGCGGGTTGTCTCACTACAATAGAAATAAATAAAAATCATTAATAGTTATTGAAACCCAAGAGTTTAAGAACATGATTAAATAGTGATAATACACATCAAACAAGAGTCTTGTCTATCGTTACACATTAATTGACTAAATAGTTCAAAGTAACTAAAATTTAATAAAAATGAAGATAAAAAATAGAGATATTAATATATATATATATATATATATACAAACTAAAATAGTCTTAATAAATATATATAATCATCATTATACCTTTATAAATTTTAAAATATTTATTTAAAACAAAAAACAAAAAATATATTTCTTAATTTTTTCTAAACCTTCTCTTTTGAAAATTAGGATGTAAAATAAAAGACAATCCATCACACTAGGTGTTCAATATTCTTTTCTACTTAATTGTTTAATGAACTTTTCGAGATATAATATTCTTGAACTTTGTTCTCTTGTACCAATTCGAGATATAATATTCTAGATTTCTAATATAATGGTATATAGCACAAATAGTGTGTGCATAAGGTATACATGTGAGTTGCCATAGTCTATATGTGCAACTTTTTTCTCTAATATCTAAGGCATGTCTATGTAATCCCTAACTGATCTCATACTCAAATTCTCTGTTAATGTCTAATGTGCACCTATGATACATTGTTTTTGCAAGTTGGAGTCTTTGTATTGCTACGGAAAAAAACCTCTCCGATCCAATTCATATTCTTTTCTTTTCTTAAGCGACAAACCTTTCTCATTATCATCAATTAGATGTGCTCCAATATGTTAATGATAGACATAGATCTACTTAGTAATATCCATGAATTTCTATACCAATTGCGGCAACAAAATATATGCTCCGCATTTGGTAATAATTCTGCAACATCTTTTATTAATCCCTAATAAAATGAAATCAAATAATTCAACAACTGTTCTTAAAAACTATGTGATCATATTTACATATCAAATTGTATATTGAAATAAAAAAAATTAAAAACATACATTTTGCATGTCTTAAATGATTCTAATGTTATCTCCTTCTTCTTAATGTAGATCCTCAATTAGAGGTTGTAAAAACCATTCTCAACGTGTTCGACTCTCTCCTTCCACCAAAGCCCATGTTATCGGGAACATGTGATCATTTGCATCTCAACCAATAGCAGAAAGTAGTTCCCTTTACATGAAGTCTTCAAAAAGCATCCATAGAACCAATTTAGTGGTCTACAACCGTTTATCTAACCTCTCTTACATGACTCAAAATACACATACATAATATGAAATTTTGTTTCACCCGTGGTTTCATCTTTGATGGTTTTATGAATAAAAGTACCATTATTCCTTAATTTTAGTTCTTCCAAATAGTTCCATAACTCACTGAAGTCTTTGTCTATTTCACATTCAACTTTAGCCAAAACTACTATTTTAGCTTTATTTATCAAAGAACAATTCACATCATAATTTTAGTCCTCCCTACAAAGTTGTTAAGGAGTTTTTTAGGAAATATCTCTTTGGGTTAAAATTCTATTTCAAAATTTCATCTCAACACAACATGTTATTGTTATCAAAATAGCAACGGTACTCGGACGATAAATCTTTACTATCCACTTTTTTTTCTTTCTGTTTTGTCCTTTCCTGAAAATAAATACCAAGAACATCGTTCTTTGCTATATTTCACCCTCATTTGGTAAAAGTCTTGTTTAATCCATTTTATACTAACTCTGCAATCACATAAATATCTTTTATAGCATCTTTTATCATTTTTTTTGATTCAAACACCATACCTACAATGAACCTCTCTACACCCTGAATAAAAGTGTTGAATTTTAAATGAGAAGATTTTGGTCTCTTTACTTGATGAGACATTACATCATCATCAAGCCCCTCATAATCACTATCTTCACTATCACTCCATAAATAACTCTTGGGGGTCACTTTTATTAAAATATTAAGAAACTTCAACTTCATCTTTTTCATCATCCATATCACTAGTATAATTGACTCAACTTCAACTTTCTTTTCATAAGTTGACAAATGTTCTTCATCCCCATCTTACCGTAGTGTATAACTCGAAGAAATATGCAAAATATTAATAAAAATGTAATATTAAGCTAACAAAAGTAACAAGTGTTAATGAAAATGAATTTTAAAAATATATTACTGTCTGTAATTAAAGAGAGATTTTCTTTTGACTAATGATTGTATTCTTACAATGAAGGCCTTCAGCTCTTTCACCTAAAAAATTCTTTATTTTTTCCTATATGTCGTATTTCCCTAAGTAAGTTTTTCAAACATTTTAATTAAAATGTGCATAATCATACTCATAAAAAATATTCATTATCAAAGTTAGTTTTATGTGGATTAAATATTCATTATCATGATGCAAAAGATTTAAAGAAGTAGAAGTTTTAATTTAAATTTTTAGAAAATAGAGGAATATTTTAATAGATATTTGAACACCTTTTACTTGTGTTATTCTATTCAAATGCCTAAATTCTATCCAGTTTGGATTGTGGTTATATGAAACATGATGCAAAAGATTATCCTGATGAACAATTCAGACAATAAAATAAGACTTAATCCAATTCAGGCAATAAATAAGACATGATTCTTCTATGTTCATATATAATATGCAATGATATGCATGTCTGATGATATTACATACAAGAAATAGAAAAAATAAATAAATGATATACAAGAATTTGAAAGAGCTTACAATAATATCCATTAAAAATAGTGTTCTGGTTCTTGCTTAAAAACTAGTTAAAACAAAAATCATTTTGTCCATAAGATATGCCAAAATAACTTACTGTAATATTCATTATCCATTAGTATTAGTATTTTTAATCAATTAGAACTCAATGGAGTTTCATATATATTCAAACAAAGAATATAATTTCAGCAGAAATGACTATTTATCACAAAGAACAAAATAAAGTGTCAAAATTATTTGCGTGGTTCTAGATAAAGAGAATGTTGAAGATTTTAAACCAATCTAAAAAATAATAAATAGAAAATCACTAATATAAACCCTAAATCTAACATATCTTAAAAGAAACATAAATCTAATTAAACGTTATTAACGAACAAAAATTTAAACATAAATCAAACCAATTTAAACCTAAATCAAAACAACATCTAAAAATACCTGAATCATTGATAGTTTAATGAAGAATTTCTTGGAGATGGATCAAAGAAATAGATGAATGAAGAAAAAAGTAATTGAAGAAGATGTCTTGGAGAAGAGAAAACTTGTTGAAAAATAATAACGTTTTTGACACGTAGAAATTAAATTAAAACATTGTATTGACACGTCAATTAAAATAGACGAACCTAGCGTCCATTTAGTAAGAAGTCAAAATGGTCAAAACTTTAATAGTTCAAGCCCATATGACTTAAATCAAATTTTGATCCCAAATGATAATTGGCTCTTATTTTGAATGTTTAGAATTGAGTGAAAATTTGATTTATGCTATAAATTTTGGATTATATTTTTTATTTTTTTTTCAAATTTTATTTTATTTTTAGAAGTGAAGAAAGGGGTATGATAGTGACACAGATCATGGAAAATGGTTAGGATTATTGAAAATACACGATAGAACCGTCATGTTTGAAAAGATCAGTGACTCGTCTTTATCATAATTATTGAAAAGATTGTTACTATACAATATTAATGACCAACATTTTATCATAAAAATCTTGTACTTTAATATTTGTATTTTTCTTAACTAAATTTTCGTACTAATTTAGGGATCTAATTTGTTTCTTATTTTTCAAAAATCATTTAGGATGTGTTTGAATTATAGAGGACATTCTAATTAGAATTTTAATTTTAGTTTCATCCTAATTAAAATTTATTAATAATTCAATTTCTATATTTTAAAAATTATAGAAAATTGTATTTCAATTTTTAATTCTTAATTTAAAACAAACATAACATAATTAATTTGAATATAGATTAGTTATAATTTTAAAATAAGATAAAACTTACTAAAAGATAGTTTAAATAGTAAAATATTAAATATTGGAAATACAATCAATTAAATTAAATTTATTTATTTATTGAAATTAAAAAATCAATTTTAATATGTCTAACCAAGATACAATTAAGAGTTAACTCCAGATTTTTCAAATATTTGACTTATTCTTTTACTTCGATTTAAAATTATTTTGAACCCAACCTGATCTATTACTATGGTAACTACGTACATGAAGGAAATAAAGAGATATAATTCTATTAATTATTACTATACATTATATAATAAATTTTAACATATAAGAAAAAACTTTATTGAATCACTAGCACAATTTTATGATTTTCAGACAAAAATTGGGTTTTATATGTTTTGAAAAATAGAAGAAAAAAAATTGATTAAAATAAAGGTTAAGAATTTTCATTTAAAATATTTTAAGTAAATGGTAACATTTTTAATAAAAACATGCTTAAAAAGTGTTTGTGTTGGTCTAAAATAAGCACGTCATACTTGATTATAAATGTGTCAATAACCTACTATCTAGTGATTGTAGGTGATATTATGTCTTACTAGATGCTTAATTATAAAATATTACTATGATACATATAAAAATATTTAAAATTTCGGGTTATAAATAAAAGTTTATTCAAACATTGGTATAAAATTGATATTATTTTTTAATTTAATTTTTAAAAAAATATCATATAATACGTATAGTGTCCTTTCACATATATAATCGATTATCGGGAGAAAAGACGTCAAGGTTATTAAACATGTTTTCATTATCTCATCCACTTCTAGTGTCGAGGTTATTAAATATATCAGCAACATCTCTTCCTCTTTTTTTCTCCTGTAAATAATTTTTATTATTTTTAATATGTTTATGTATATTTCTCATTATTCTTCTTTACTTATAATGAAATTAAATTATCTTTTCAATATTGAAAATTAGAATAATGTAAATTATATTAACCAAAAAAATGTTAAAAAATTTGAAATTTTTGTTAAGATAAATTTGAAATTTTTGTTTAAAATGTTAAAAAATTTATGATTAGAAATGACTATGAAGGATAATAATAAAAAATGTAAATAAATAACTTCCTAAACAACTATTTATAACTTTAATCAGTCACTAATATTTATGAAATTTTTTTTTTTTATAAAATTAATATTATTTTAGTACTATATTCATTGTTAAGTTACAATTTATTAAATTTAAAAAATGAAAATATAATAAAATTATCATTTATTATAAGTAGAAACACACAATTTTTATTGGCCACATATTTATGTTTTTATTATATGGACTAAAATATTATATTACTTTATTTTATAATATAAAGAAAATTATTTATATAAATAAATTTTTAATATATATATATATATTGAGGTGTGAGTATGATTCATTCTATTCATAATTTTTATTTTTATTATAATTCATTTATTATTATTCTTAATATGTTACATTACTAAAATTCGATTTTGATAATTTAAATATAAATAAATTTAAAGTATATATATTATTATAAAAGTTAGTTTTATGTGAAAAAAAATATTCATTATCATACATAAGTAAAAGTTTTAATTTAAATTTTAAGAAAACAGATAATATTTTAGTGGATATTTAAAAAAAAAAATTGTTATTCTATTTAAATGACAAACTCTCTTATTTGGATTGTGATTATAGGAAACATGATGCAAAAGATTATCTATATGAACAATTAATACAATAAAATAAGACCTATTCCTATTTAAGCAATAAATAAGACACTATTTTTCTATGTTCATATAATATGCAATGATATGTATGTCTGAAATGGTTATAATGATATGCTCATATAAGTTACTGTAATATCTATTATCCATTACAGTGGATATAACAGACATGAAATGAAAACAAAACTTAAATGATATACAAGAATTTGAAAGAACTTACAGTACCATCCATTAGTAATAGTGTTCCCATTCTTGATTAGAAATTAGGTAAAATAAAAGTTATTATGTCCATAACATATGCAAAAATAATTTATATTAATATTCATTATTCATTAATATTAGTATTGTTCATCAAACAAAATTTAGTGGAGTTTCATATATACTCAAACGAGAAATGACTGTCTAAAATAGAGAACAAAATAAAGTGTCAGGATTACTTGTCAGCTTTTAGATGATGAGAACGTTATAAATTTCAAACCAATATAAAAAGGAACAATAAAAAACATAATATAAACCCTGAATCCAATATATCTTAATCTAAACATAAATAAAATTAAACGACATTAACAAACAAACGAAGATTTTAAACCTAAATCAAAACAAAATCTAAATACTTGAATCATTGATGGTCTGATGAAGAATTTTAGAGATTAATCAAAGAAATGGATGAATGAATAAAAATTAATTAAAGAAGAAGATTTCTTAGAGGAGAGAGAACCTGTTGAAAAATAATGACTTGTTTGAAATGAAGAAATTAAATTAAAACATTTTATATCCACGTTAATTAAAATAGATTGACCTAACGTCCATTTAATAAATATCCCAAATGGTCAAAATTTTGATAGTTCAAGCCCATATGTCTCAAATAAAAGTTTGAGTCCCAAATAGTAATTGGCTCTTTTGAATGTTTAGAATTTATAGAAAATTTGATTTATGTTATAAGTTTTGGGTTATATTTGATTTTTTTCAATTTTGATTTTATTTATGGAATTGAAGAATTTAGTGACTTTAAACCCTAGATCATGGAAAATCGATAGGATTATTAATAAAGCACGATAAAGTCGTCGTTTTTAAAAATATTGGTGACTCTTCTGAGAACCTTAAAGATTATTGACCTACATTTTATCATGAAAATCTTGTACATTAATAATTATATTTTCTTAATTAAAATTTTGTATTTATTTAGATTTTAGGGATCTAATTTGTTTCTTAATTTAGTATGTGTTTAAATAATAGATTACTTTATAATTAGAATTTTAATTTCATTAAAATTTATTTATAATTAAATTTCTATATTTAAAAAATTATTCAAAATTTAATTCAATTTTAATTCTTGTATTTGAACAAATATAATAAAATTAATTTGAATAGATTAGTTAATTTTTTTAAATACGCCAAAACTTACTAAAAGGTAGCTTCATTAGTAAAAAATAAATATCGAAAGTACAATCAAATAAATTTAATTTATTTATCTATTAAAATTATCATAGTAATTTTAATATGTCTAACCAAAATACAAATATTAATTAATTCCAGATTACCAAATATTTGACTTAATCTTTTACTTCGAATTAAAATTATTTTGAGCTAACCTAATCCATTACTTCTGTAACTACGTCAATGAAAGAAATAATGATATATAGTTATATTAATTTTTAATAAACATTATTTAATTTAAAATATTTTTAATAAATAATAACATTTTTAATGAAATCATGCTTAAAAAGTGGTTGTGTTGTTAAAATAAGCACGATGTGTATTGTATGCTTAAAAGTATTTTAATATCATGATATTGTGTCTTATTATATGATTAATTATAAAATATTATTACGATGCATTTAAAAATATTTAAAATTTTAGATTATATATAAAAAAAAAAATTTTAACTTTGGTATAAATCGATGTTTAATTTTTATTTAATTTTAAAAAAAATTATCATATAATTTACATAATTTCCTTTCACATATATAATTGATTATTGATCTTCTCAAGGTTATTAAACGTGTTTGCATCATCTCTTCCTCTTCTAATGTCGAGGTAATTAAGCATGTCGGCCATATCTCTTCCTCTTATGGTTATTACTTTCTTACTTATATAAATTTTGTTTTTATTATTTTTAATATGTTTATGTATGTGTCTCATTATTCTTCCTTACTTATAATGAAATTAAATTATCTTTAAAATGTTTAAAATTAGAATAAATTTAAATTATATTATTGGATACTTGGGTCGGATGTGGGTTGACCCGCCCATAAACTTAAAACGGTTAAAAATTAAATAAAAAATGGTATATGTATGTTTTGACTTGCAAACTAATAAAACATGTACAACCCTTTAACCAACTAGGCTAATAAGACTTTATATTTTAAATTCAACACTAAATTTGATGAACGCGAGATATTTTAACAATATAAGTTAACCAACTAATATATATATATATCGAATGATGCTTAATTATAAAATTGTCTGGATTGGTCAAGAGCTGTGGTTAATTTGAATATATATGTGAGAGTAAATGGAGACTTGTGTAAAATTGTGGGTTGACCCGACCATAAACTTTAAACTGTTAAAAATAAAATTAAAAATCGTATATGTATGTTTCAAACTTACAACCAAACAAAACAAATACAACCCTTTAACTAACTAGGCTAATAAGATTTTATATTTTAAATTCAACATCAAATTTGATGAACGCGGAACATTTTAAAAATATAAGTTCAACTTTTTAAATAACTAATATATATATATATAAAAATATAATGATGCTTAATTTCAAAAGTGTTCGGATTTCCAGGTCAATAATATAATAATAAGTAATATTAGACATTTTATTCAAAATCTAACTTAAAAATTATGTATACATACACAAAATTATAAAATTATTTTAAAATCATAAGTAGTCTAGCGATTTAAGTCTTAACATTTCATATTAATGACCATTGTTCGAATCCCTCTAAAAGAAGTAATTATTATATGTAAGTGCGTGAACATTGGTAGATGAAATAGAATTGAAAATGCTGGCTTGAGTAACGCAAATATTGATGAGAGAATTTAAGGTTTACCTATGGAGGAAATGTAGGCTTGAGTAACGCAAACATTGGTGAGAAACCTAAGGTTTTGTCTATGGAGGAAATGTTGGCTAGAGTAACCCAAACATTCGTGAGAAACCCTAAGGGTTCGTCCATGGAGGGAATATCGGCTTGAATAACACAAATATTGGTGATAAAAATACCTAAGGGTTTATGGCTAAAGGTGTTATCGAATGTTTAAAAATGCACCCTCGAATTTGGTTATTAAATAATCAAAATCATAATAGATATAAAAAAAATAAAAACTTAAATGAATTGGTTAGATGATTTTTTTAATATTATTATTTTTTCAAATAAGTAAATAATAATAAGTAATATTAGACCCTAGTAGAACTTTATATTTGATTGGTAATTTGATCCAAAATTCAATGTTTGAAGATTTATTTTATCGAAACTATTTTTATTTCTATCTAATTAATATTTTCAATTTATATGATTTTGGGTAAGATTATAAAAATAACAAAACAATCTTAAATAAAATGAGTGGATAAAAGTAAGTTTTGTCATATTTTTTAATAATTAGATAACAAAATATAGAATTAAATTATAAATTCACATTTTCAACGTCATTATTTTCTCAGTTTTTATATCATTACTCGTGCAAATATACGGGCTATATGCTAGTTAATATTACTTTAGTACTATATTTAATTCCATTCATTATGAATAAATTATTAATACTTTTTAAACTTAAATCATCAAATTAATATTATTGTTACTATCATTTTAATTTGTTAATTAATTACAAAATAAAATTAAAATATTTTCATTAATAATGCATTATTAATTATTCTGAATTTTCCAATTTATATATTAATAAAAACTATATTATATTATATTATATTATATTATATTATATTATATTATATTATATTATATTATATTATATTATATTATATTATATTATATTATATTATATTATATTATATTATATTATATTATATTATATTATATTATAGCCTTTAGACTATCCACAGCAGAGTAACAAATTTTTTAATTTAACACCCTGCTACATAGCTTAACACCTATTTTAACACTCACTTTTTAGCATATCCTACAGCAGAGTGTTATTCAAGGTATCAAAATTACTTTTTCACTTTCTCTCACTTCCACATCATTTATACATAATTTAATTTTTTTTAATCACAAACAATATTATTCATCATTTGGTAAATCAAACATACAAATATTATTTAAAACGAAGAAGAAAACAAACACTTTAAACATTGGTAATTTGTTTAGTGTTTTTAAAACTCTAATCGAGAGTTGTTCCAAATTTATTCCAAATGTGCATGATAAGATATTTCTTCAATTGAATATGTTGTGCTTTGTCACGTAGATCGACCATAGTATGAATATTTGATTGAGATCGGCCTTGAACATGCACTTGAAATTGAGGTAGCACTTCTCTTTGGACATTAACTGAGGAACTAGACCTAGAATTATTCGAACGTTCGAAGTCGATATTTTCCCAATTTCGTGAATACGAATCTCGTTCATCCTCCACAATCATATTATGTAAAATTATGCATACCCTCATTATTTTACCTAGGCCATCAATATTCCACATCCTAGCTGGTTGGCAAATAATAGCAAACCGTGCTTGGAGTACCCCGAATGCACGTTCTACATCCTTCATGCATGCTTCTTGTTGTTGTGCAAACAACTGCGCTTTGTCTCCTTGGGGCATTTGAATCGATTGGACAAAGATGGGCCATTTAGGATAGATTCCATCAACAAGATAGTATGCAAGATTGTATTGTCGACCATTCACAGTGAAGTTCACAGTAAGAGCTTCACCAGACTCAATGTCGTCAAAAATTGGTGACCTGTCTAATACATTAATATCGTTCAATGTTCCGGGCATGCCAAAAAAAGTATGCCATATCCACAAATCATAAGATGCCACTACCTCGAGGATAATTGTTGCTGTGCCCTTGTGTCCATTAGTAAACTTCCCTTGCCAAGCCTTAGGACAATTATTCCACTCCCAATGCATGCAATCAATACTTCCAATCATTCCAGGAAAACCGCGCTCTTATCCAACTTGGAGTAACCTCTACAAGTCTTCCCCATTTGGTCGTCTTAAGTATTCATCTTGAAACAAGGCAATTATTATTTCGCAAAAAATACGAGTGCACTCAAGTGTAGTGGTTTCTCTAATTTTCACATATTCATCACAAGCATCCCTGGCTACTCCATATGCAAGCATGCGCATGGCAACTATACACTTCTAGATCGGTGTCAATCCAAGCTTTCCTGTATTATTCCGCATTTGGGTGAATTAATGGTTGTAATTTGTTACGACTTCTACAATTCGGAGAAATAATTTCCTTCTCATACAAAATCTACGTCTAAATTGCATTTCAGTATAGTCGGCCATGAGCCTCTGATGGGCAGCTCCATGGTCCATGTTTATAGAATTTCTTTTACGTGATCAATTGTTTCGCCTTTGAAGCTCTTCGAGAAGTTCTTTTTGCCTTTTGAGTAAAGATTCCTCCAGCTCCCATTGTTGTTGAATCTCTTCGAGATTGAAAGGGTCTGGGGGAATATCCATATGATGATATGAAGAAAGGTGATACAAACAAGGATGATAATATGGTGGAAAATTTCAGAATTTTTTTGGTGTCCAAATGACACAATCCAAGTCTCTATTTATAAATCTCGAAAAATAAAAAATAATGATATATATATATATTTTTATCAATTATTATGCAAAAGTGTATTTAAAAAAGAAAACAAAAACAAAAAAGTAACCACCCGCGCTGCCATTTGGCACGCTGTGATTGGGCCACATCAAATTTGGTCCCGTATCAAAATTTGATACCCATATTTTAAAACTTAATTTTGATACTCTGCTGCACCATTTGATATTATGTTAACACCCATTTGATACCTTATTTGACACCCTACTGTGAATAGTCTTAAGGTGGCCTATGAGGGAGGTATAATCATATATAATATATAAATAATAACAAGTATAATATAAATATATATATTATATGTTTATAAAATGAATAATTTAAAAATATAAATTTCGTATGTTTTAAATGATGCTAATGTTTCTTCTTCTAATTGTAGATCCTCAATTAGAAATTTGACAAACCATTCCCAACTTGTTCGACTCTCTCCTTTAACCACAACCCATGCAAGCATGAATATGTGATCATTTGTATATCGACCAATAATATAAAGTAGTTCCTCATTACATGTAGTATTTAAAAAGCATCCATCGGCCCCAATTATTGTTCTACAATCGTTTATCCAACCACTCTTACATGCCTCAAAACACACAAATATTCTATGAAATTTTGTTTCACTCATGGTTTCATCATTTATGGTTTTAAGAATAAAAGTACCATTATTCATTGATTGCAATTCTTCTAAGTAGTTTTATAACTCACTAAAGTCTTTCTCAATGTCACATTCAAATTCGACTAAAACTATTCTTTTGGTTTTAGTCATCAACTAACAACTCACATCATGATTTAAAATCCTTCATACAAAGTTGTTGAAGAGTTTTTGTAGAAATGTATCTTTAGTTTAAAATTCTATTGTGAAATTTCATCTCAACATACTTTGTAGAGCAACATGTTCTTGTTATTAGAATAACAGCGGTGCTCGGGACAATAATTCTTTACTATCAACTTTTTTTACTTTTTTGTTTTGTCCTTGTAAAAAAATACCAAGAACATCAATCTTTGTTGCATTTTATCCTCATTTTGTAAAAGTCTTGTTTAATCCATTCTATACTAACTTTGAAATTACATGAATAATATTTTATAACATATTTTATCATTTGTTTTGATTCAAACATCATGTCTACAATGAAACTCCCTACACCCTGAACCGAAGGGTTGAATTTTAAATGAGAAGATTGTCATCTTTTTATTTGGTGAGATATTACATCATCATCAAGCTCATCCTAATCAATTTCTTTACTACCACCTCATAAATAACTCATGGGGTGACTTTCATCAAAATATTCAGAAACTTCATCTTCATATTTTTCAACATCCATATCACAAGTATAATCTAACTCAACTTCAACTTCCTTTTAATAAGAAGGGTCATATTTTTCATTCTCATCTTCAACTAAAAACTCACTTTCAACCTCATATTGATCCTTAAGATTGCATTGAATTGTGATATATTTGATACTTGTCTCAATTTCAATATCTTCTTCAAAATATTATTCTTCATCATTTTAAATCTTCACATTTTTTATTTCGTCTTTAATGGGCATGAGATGCTTCATTACCATAGAGGGATAGTAAGAAGACTTGATTGAATTCATAATCTTTGATTATAGAATCATCTTTTACTTTAAATAAATATCAACCTCAATGCACGTCTCAAAGAGCTTCAAGAAATGTTGTAAATGTTAATCATTATTAAAAGTCATTAATGGTTGATTTGGTGGACGATACCAAAACTCCAATTTTTCTTTATCCCTATATCGAGAGAAACTGGAAAGTTCTCTAATTCCCAAAAGTAAAATCAATCAACGTCTTTAATGGGCATGAGATGTTCTTTACCTTAGTTTACAACTTGAAGAAATCTGATAAACATAAAAAAATGTAATATTAGCTAACAAAAATTATAGGTGCTAATATAAATAAATTTTAAGACTATATAATTGATCTGGAATTTGAGAGTATTTTATTCGGAGTAACATTTGTATTCTTACAATGACAACCTTTAGAGTTTTCACCTAAAAAGTTCTTCATTTTTCCTAATATGTCGTATTTCCTTGAGTAAGTTTTTTAAACATTTTAATAAAAATGTGCATAATCATACTGATAAAAAAATATTTATTATCAATGTTAGTTTTATGTGGAGTACATATTCAAATACTCAAACTCTCTCATATTTGAACTGTGATTACAGGAAACATGATGCAAAAGATTATCTTGATGAACAATTAGACAATAAAATAAGTGCTAATCCAATTCATGCAATAAATAAGACATGATTCTTCTACGCTCATTAATAATATGAAATAATATACATGTCTTAAATAATTCTAATGATATGAAAAAATAACATACTGTATATATACAGACAGGAAATGGAAACAAAATATAAATGATATACAAAAATCTAAAAGAACTTATTTAATATTCATTAGTAATAGTGCTCTTCTTCTGGATTAAAAACTAGGTAGAATAAAAGTCATTATGTCCGTAAGATATGAAAAAATAACTTATTATAATATTCATTATCCATTAATATTAGTATTGTTCATCAAACAGAATTTAGTGATAATCAAATATAGAATATAATTTCAGTAAAAATGACTATATATATAAAATAGAGAACAAAAAAAAATGTTAAGGTTACTTGTGAGTTTCTAGATGATGAGAACATTGTATATTTCAAATCAATCTAAAAAGGAATAAGTAGAATATCCCTAATCGAAACCCTAAATCCAACATATATTAATCTAAACATAAATCAAACTAAACAACATTAACAAACGAATAAATTAAACATAATTCATAAAATTTAAACCTAAATTAAACCAAAATATAAATACATGAATCGTTGATTGTCTGATGAAGAATTTCTTGGAAATGAATAAAAAAAACAGATGAATAAAAAAAGGAACTTAAGAAGAAGATGTTTTGTATAGAGGAAAGAACTTGTTGAAAAATAATGACGTGATTGACATATAAAAATTAAATTAAAACATTTTAATTACACATCAATTAAAATAGATGCACTTAATGTCTGTTTAGTAAAAAGCCCATATGGCCAAAACTTTTATAGTTCGAGTCCCTTATCACACAAATCAAATTTTGAGCCCAAATGGTAATTTGGTCTTGTTTTGAATGCTTAGAATTTAGAGAAAATTATATTTATGTTATAAGTTTGGGGTTATATATGATTTTCTTTTCAATTTTGATTTTAAGACATCAATGTTATTAAACATGTCTGCCTCATCTCTTTCTCTTATGGTTTCAAGATTATTAAACATATCGACAACCTCTTCTAGTTATGGCTATGACTTTAATTCTTATTTAAATAATTTTATTATTTGTAATATGTTTATGTATATGTCTCATTATTCTTCCTTACTTATAATGAAATTAAATTATCTTTTTAATGTTTAAAATTAGGATAAATGTAAATTATCTTAACCCAAACAAAAATAAATTTTGTTAAGATTTTAGAAAAATAAGTTTGAATTTTTTTAAATATTAAAAATTTTATAGTAAAATTGACTATCAAGGATCGTAAAAAAAATGTAAAGAAATTAATTCCCAAACCACTATTTACAACGTCCATCAATCACTAATATTTATAAAAACAAATCTTTTTTTATATTAATATTTTTTATTACAAAATTAAAAAAAAAATATATAAAAAATTATCCATTATTTTAAATAGGCACACACAAATTTTATTGGACACATAATTATGCTTTTCTTAATATTGAAAAAAAATATTATTTGACTTTATTTTATAATATAAAAAAATTTATTTATATAATTCAAATTTAAATAATTATTATAATAAGATTAATATTATAATTACATAAATTTTATTTAAAATATATATATATATTGTTTGGTGTGAGTTTGATTCCAATCTATTCATAATATTTTTTTTTTAAAATTCATTTATTATTATTCTTAATATGACACATTACTAAAATTTTATTTTGATATTTTATTGATAAATAAATTTAATATATATATATATATAGTAAAAATAATATTATATTTTTACTAATATAAATTTAATAAAAAATAGATATATTTAAGTGTTGTGTTAAGTTGTGATACGTTATTTTTATAAATTGCATTGTTGATATAATTTGTATCATGGTCAACACACCGTCATTGTTTTTCTCTTATGTGTGTTATAAAAAGGATAATATGTTTTTTATTTAATCATTATTTTTATATTTTCAATTCACTCTTTTGTAAGATTGTAGATATCCTATTTTTACCCCTATTTATAATTAAAATTTGGACTTATAAAATAAAAATAGTATAAATCAAATAAACTTAAAATGAATATTAATTTTATAATTTATCATGTTTTGTAATTTTTAATTTTGCAGAAAAAAGAGATCACATGTCTAAATGGGACCTAGGACTTCAGCAAAGAGTAATGCGTGTTTTCCATTTGGATACTGTTTAATTCTCTCAATCCAAATTTGATTTTTTTGGGACTAAATAGAGTATAGAGTATAGAGTATAGAGTATAGAGTATAGAGTATAGAGTATAGAGTATAGAGTATAGAGTATAGAGTATAGAGTATAGAGTATAGAGGAGAGTAGAGTAGAGAAGAGAAGAGAAGAGAAGAGAAGAGAAGAGAAGAGAAGAGAAGAGAAGAGAAGACTCTGGACTTAAAGCATGGGGACAAGGAATAACATATGAGTGGTCTCTTCATTTTTTTGGATGACACACTCACATAAAATGATAATGAGTGAGGAGTCATGTTTCTTTGAGATCTATTTTCGATTGTTTCACTAGTGATACGATGAATTGATGAAGTTAAGTACTAGTTCTCTTCATTTCCTTTACATTTTTTTATGATTCAAAATCATTATAAGCATTTCATTAATAACAAGAAACCTTACTGTTTATTTGATTTATCTATGACTATTATTTTTTAATACAAGTAAAAAAATAGTTGATAGTTGTTTACTAATATCTATTTCAATTGGTATTATTTTTGCTTTACTCACTCTATTTAAGTATAATTTTTAGGATAAAGTTGGAGATGACAAGTGACTAAAATATCTCATCAAGTTGGTCTCATCGTTTGTGCTTTATATTCAATTTCATTTTTTAATTTTCACTAATATATAAATAAATAAAAATAAAACAGAATAAAAAATAATCAAAATATATATATATATATATATATATATATATATATATATATATATATATATATATATATATATATATATATATATATATATATATATATATATATATATATATATATATATATGTGTATGTATGAGATAATAAATCTCTATTATATACATATAATCATATATAATATATAAATAATAACAAATATAATATATATATATATATATATTTATTATATGTATAAAATGAATATAGATGATGAAATTTGACGAAATGACCCTACACACAGGGACTAAAATGAGCTAGTGAACAACGCATAATTTTAAATGCGCTGGTGACCACTTCAAATTTTTTTGACGAAATTGTCTACATTGTGAGACGCAATCGTCGGTTGCGTCTCACAACCAGATGCCCTGTGAAAAGTTCACAATGCCCTCTGAAAAGTCCACAATCGCGAGATGTAACCCCTGTTGCGAGAAGTAACCGACATTCGTAAGACGCAACCGGCAATCGCGAGACGTATTTTTTTTTTGAAAAGTCCACAAAAAAAAAATTGCATCTCGCGATTTCCAATTACGTCTCGCGTATGCCGGTTGCTTCTCGCAACTTAGCTTACGTTTCGCGATTGTGAACTTTTTATATGGCATCCGGTTGTGTCTCGCAACCGATAGTTGCATCTCGCGACATGGGAAATGTCGTCAAAAAAATATGATGTAGTCTCCAGCGCATTTAAAATTATGCTCTGGTCACCCGCTCATTTACCCTATTATGAGGGTCATTTCGTCAAATTTCCCTATACAAGGCATAATATATGATTAATAAAAACTATAATATATATATATATATATATATATATATATATATATATATATATATATATATATATATATATATATATATATGCGTTGTGAAGTATGAACCTAACAGGCGTGGGTAATATTAGGTTACCATTTCTTTAATTTTTTTAAGTGTTCCTAATTTATATATCTATACATTTATTCACTTTTTTTTATAAAAACAAAGAAAACAAAATACATATATTAATATATTATGTGATATACAAGCTAAAATAGTCATAGTAAAATATATGATCATCATTATGCCTTTCAATAATATAAAATGTTTATTTATATATAAATAAAAATACAAAAATATACTTCTTAATTTTTTCTACCCCTTCTCTTTTAAAAATTAGGAGGTAAAATCAAAGGTAAGCACTAGTTATTATCTTTGTAAAATCGAATAACTAGTCAGCCTTACTCAATGTAACACTTGAGTAAACACAAGAACTTTTAGAGAGAAACTAAATATATTGATAGAATACTTGGTGATTTTACATTGTGAGCTAAAACTATTTATATGACCCTTTAGTAAGCTACAAGTAAAGAAACTATGACTAGTAAAACATTAAATGTAATATTGAATATGAGAAATGTAATAGGTTGAGTGTAGGAAATAGGTTGAGTGTGACAGTGGTAACTGTTTGGAAGCGCACTATGACATTCTCCCCCACTCAATTTGCGACGTCCTCGTCGCGTCCTTCTTGTAGGCCTGGATGATGTGTTTGAAATTCCATAACACTAATTCATTTTACCAACTTGCCTTGCTTTCTAGTAACCCCTTCCACATAACGAAATATTCGACGTAACTTGGATGGGGACCCATTCTCGGTATCACCCGATGTGCCAGTATATTTTCGGCTTATTTTTCGAGTACGGTTGTGATTGTCGTGGGAGCTCTCTTTGATTCGCTTCTACTAGGATCTTCTTTATCTTCATGATAAGTTTTAAGTAAACTTACGTGGAATACGGAGTGTATCTCTAAATGTGAGGGGAGCTTTTGGCGATAGGCCAGTTTTCCAATTTGTTTCTTCACACGGAAAGGGCCTTCATATTGCCTTACAAGCCCCTTGTGGACCTTGGAAAATTGTCTCCCTTGATGGAGGAGGAGTTTTACCATCAGTTGGTCTCCTTAATCGAATTCCAAGTGTCTTTTCTTTTTGTCTACCCATTTCTTAATTCTTTTGGCAATTATGTAAGGTGGGCTCGTACGATGTCGGCATCCTCATGCCACCCTTTGGAGAATTTAAAATTGGACTATGTGAAACAACTTGGTCCAGTCTCTTTGATTGAAGATCACATAATGCCTTAAGAAAAACTCGATCAAAGCATTCACCCTTTCTGTTTATCCGTCGGTTTGGGTGTGAAAGATGGTTGAGAAATTGAGTTCGAACCCCATAAGATTGAACAACTTCATCATAAACCTTTCGGTGAAGCGAGTATCTCGATTGCTCATAATGGATTTTGGAATGCCTTAATACTTCATCACATATTTGAAGAACGAGTTAGCAACATCTTTAGTTGTGAACTTCGTGGTCATGGGGATGAATACTCCGTACTTGCTAAACCGATCAACTACGACCATGATGTTTCTACATCCATCGGACTTTGGTAGGCACGTGATGAAGTCCATGTAAATACTTTCCCAAGATCTCTCTGGGATTGGAAAAGGCTCTAGCAATCCCAGAGTTTTGTGTTGATCCACCTTATCTTGTTGACATACAAGACAAATCTTAACGTAGACTTCAATGTCGTCTCTCATCTAGTGCGAATAGTCCTCACATTCTACAAGTGCCAATGTACGATGGATACCTGGATGTCCATCCCATCTTGAGTCGTGGCACTCTTTTAGGATTGATTTTCTCAATCCTTCCCATTTTGGTACATAGACCCTACCTCCTTTTATGATGAGTACTCCATCCCTTAGACAAAATTGGCAAGTGTTCCCTTTCTCCGCCAATTCTTTTACATTCTTGCCTTGTGGGTCGTGCTCAATTCCTTCCTTGATTAATCTACCAAAGGAAAGTTAGGGCTCGTGATGGCAGTTAACTCTGCCTTTCTACTCAAGGCATCAACTACCAAGTTTACTTTTCTCGGTTTGTACTCCATAACGAAGTCGAATTCTGCGAGAAAAGCTTACCTTCTTGCTTATTTTGGGGTCAATTTCCTTTCTGTGAGGAAATAGCTTGTCGCAACGTTGTCGGTCTTCTCAACAAACTTAGACCCAAGAAAATAGAGTCTCCATGTTTGCAAAAAATGGACAACATCGGTCACCTCCTTTTCTTGAACGGTGTATCGACGTTCGGCATCATTGAGATTGCGATTCTCATAGCCGACATGGTGGCCTTCTTGCATTAACACTCCACCAAGGAAAAAAACGGAGGCATCCGTGTGGATTTCATAAGTCTTGGTGTAATTTGGTAGTACCAATACGGGTTCTTCTATTACTGTTTGTATTAACTTCTCAAATACTTTAGTGTATCTTGTATCCCAGCTCCACGACTTATTCTTTTTTAAAAGATTCGTTAACGGAGATGTGATCGACGAGTACCCTTTTATGAACTTTCCATAGTAGTTGAAAAGGCCAAGGAAAGATCGCAACTCTACAACTTTCATTGGTGGCTTCCAATCTTCTATGGCTTACACTTTGGGCTTATTCATTCTAACATGCCTTCTTCATGCCTTTTGAGAGTTGCATGGTTGAGATCTGTCTAGCTTCTATCTTTCCTTCCCTTTTTAATGGTATCTTGCAAGTATTTCTTTGCTCTATAATACACATAGTATTTGCAAAAGGGATTGGGAAATCATTTACCTTTTCTAGAAACTCTATGTCATGGATCATTTTGTGGTCATCCATGTCGACAATGGAAAAATCTAAGAATCCAGTCAACTCTCCCAAGTTGACCCTTACAATACGAGCAACTCCATAGGTGCACTTGTTGCCGAGTTGACTTCTTTAAGCCACCCCTTCTCTTTAGTGTAATCGATCCCCAATCTTCTTGCCTCTTTTTCCTCTAGAAAGTTGTTGTTGGCTCTCGTGTCCAATAAAACTTTAACCATGTGGTTTCCAACTTTCGTTTCTACGAACTATCGTGCTTTCTTCATAGACTTGGTTCTATGAACTTAACTTTAATGTAATTGAGGAGATGAAACGACCCCAATCACGCCTCTTCATGAAGACATTCTTGCTCCTCCATTAATGTATATACTTTGTTCTTCACAGGGCACTCTCTTGCTTTGTGTGGTCCCTCACAAAAGAAGCATTTTTTCGGGTTCTCTCACCACTTTTCTCGTCCCGATGTCCTTCACCATTGGGTTTGGTGAACATAAATGGGCCTTCCTTTTTGTGTGTCACAGTGCGCTTTCAAATAGGACATTACCACAGTCACACTCAACCTATTTACCACACTCAAATCTGTCACACTAGTTTTCCAAAATTCTCTTCCACTTAATTATTTAATGACATTTCCTACGACTTCTTGAACATTATTCTCTTATACCAATTCGAGATATAATTTTCTAGATTTCCACCATAACAGTATATAGAACAAACAACGTGTGCACAAGGTATACATGTGAGTTTCCATAGACTACATGTGCAACTTCTTTCTTTAATCTTTATGGAATATCTATGTATTCCCTTAGTGATCTCATACCCAAATTCCCTATTAAAGTACAATGTGCACCTATGATACATTGACTGTGCAAGTTAAAGTCTCTACATTGCTACAGGAGAAACGTCTTCAATCCAATTCATATCTATTTTTTTATTAAGCGATAAGTCGTTCTCAATATCATCAATCATATGTGTTTAAACAAGTTAATGATAGACATTGATCTACTTAGAAATATTCATGAATTAAATGTTTCACAAATGTTGTTGTCTATCATGTCACAGTTTGATACTCTTTGAGGTATGTTTTTGACCATCTTCTCTTAGTAATTTGAATCGCAGAAGTACCGGCTCCTTGTTTGGTTTGTTCGAGTATTCTTAAATTGACATCAAATTATTCTGGATAGGTAGATCGAGCACACCTCCAGAATAATAATTTCAAGTCTTTACCCATATTTTCTCCTCTAGCCCAATTTGTATACCAATGGAGGCAAACGAAATATATGTTATACATTTTGTAATAATTCAACAATTTCTCTTATTAATCCCTAATAAAATGAAATCAAATAATTCAGCAACTTTCTTAAAAATTGTATATTGAAATAAAATTGTAATTTAAAAACAAACATTTTGCATGTATGAAATGATGCTAATGATATTTTCTTCTTCTAAATGTAGATCATCAATTAAAAGTTTGAAAAACCATTCTCAACTTTTTCGACTCTCTCCTACCACCACAGCTCATGAAATTGGGAATATGTGATAATTTGTATCTCAACCAATAGTAGAAGTAGTTCCCTTTAAAATTTAGTCTTTAAAAAAATCCATCAACCCCAATTATTGGTCTACAACTATTTATCGAACCACTCTTACATGACTCAAAATATACATAAAGTCTTTAAAAACAAATTTCATTAGTGGTTTCATGTTTGATGGTCTTAAGAATAAACATACCATTATTCCTTGATTGTAAGTCTATCTCGTTGTCACATTTAACTTTGGCCAAAACTATTCTTTTATCTTTATTCATCAAAGAACAACTCACATCACAATTTAAATCCTCGCTATAAAGTTGTTGAAGAGTTTATTGTGAAAATATCTCTTAGGGTTAAAATTCTATTGCGAAATTTGATCTAAACATACTTTACAAACACCAACATGTTCTTGTTATCAGGATAGCAACAATGCTCAGAACGATAATTCTTTACCATTCACTTAGTTTTCTTGTTTTTTCCTTGCTTGCAAAAAAATACCAAGAATATCATTCTTTGTTGTATTTCACCTTTATTTTTTAAGAGTCTTGGTTAATCCGTTTTATACTAACACTTAAATTACATAAATAATTTGTTATAGCATCTTTTATCATTTGTTTTGATTCAAACACCATTCCTACAATGAACCTCCCTACACCATGAATAGAAGGATTAAATTTTAAATGAGAAGATTGTTGTCTCTTTACTTGATGAGATATTACATCATCATCAAGTCCCTCATAATCACTTTTTCTCACTACCACTCCATAAATAACTCTTGGGTCAATTTAATCTTCATATTTAGAAATTTCATCTTCATCTTTTTCATCATCCATATCACTAGTATATAATATTAGTCAATTTCAACTTTCTTTCCATAAGTAAGGTCATCTTATTCATCCTCATCTTCAACTAAAAACTCACATTCAACCTCACATTGATCCTTAAGATTGTATTGAATTGGGACACCTTTGATACTTATCTCAATTTCAATATATTCTTCAAAATATTCTTCATCACCATTTTCAACTTCTTCATTTTTAACATTCATATCTCTTGTAGATGTATAGAAAGAAGACTTGATTAAATTTCATAATCTTAGAGAAAAGAATATTCTTGTACTTTAAGATAAATATCAATTACTGATTTAGTTAAAAATACAAAAACTCCAATTTTTTTAACCATATATCCGAGAGAAACTGCAAAGTCCACTAAATACCATAAGCAAAATCGATCAAGGTCTCTAATGGGCATGAGGTGTTCTTTACCATAATGTACAACTCGAATAAATCTACAAAAAATATAATATTAAGCTAACAAATGATACAAGTGCTAATGAAAATTAATTTTAAGAATATATTACCCATCTAGAATTTGAGAGAGTTTATTTGAATAACGATTGTATTCTTACAATGACGGCTTTAGAACTTTCACCTAAAAAATTCTACATTTTTCGTAATATGTTGAATTTTCCTGTGTAAGTTTTTCAAACGTTGTAATCAAAATGTGCATAATCATACATATAAAAATTATTCATTATCAAAGTTAATTTTATGGGGAGTAAATATTCATTATCATACATAAGTAAAAGTTTTAATTTAAATTTCCAAAAAATAGATGAATATTTTTCTTGTATTATTATTCTATTCAAATGCCCAAAGTCTATCTTTTTTGGATTGTTATTATAGGAAACATGATGCCAGAGATAATCTTGATGAATAGTTCAGACAATAAAATAAGACCTAATACAATTCAGTAAGACATGATTCTTTTATGCTCATTAATAAAATTTAAGGATATGCATTTTTGAACTAATTCTAATGATATGAAAAAATAACTTACTGTAATATCCATTATCCATTTATATTATAAACAGGAAATGAAAACAAAACATAAATGATATACAAGAATCTGAAAGAACTCACTCACTATAATATTCATTAGTAATAGTGTTCTTGATTTTGATTAAAAACTAGGTAAAACAAAAGTCATCATTTCCATAAAATATACAAAAATAACTTATTGTAATATTCATTATCCATTAATAGTATTGTTCATCAAACTGAATTTGGTGGAGTTTCATATATACTCAAACAAAAAATATAATTTTTGCAGAAAATTTCCAAAATACAAAACAAAATAAAGTGTAAAGATTACTTATAAGCTTCTGGATTATTAGAACGTTATATATTTCAAGCCAATCTAAAAAGGAAAAATAGAAAAACTCTAATCTAAACTCAAAATCCAACATATTTTAATATAAACTTAAATCAAACTAAACGATATTAAAAACAATGAATTTGAACCTAAATCAAACCAATCTAAACATAAATCAAACAAAAATCTAAATACATGAATCATTGATGGTCTTTGGAAGAATTTGTAAAGATGGATTAAAGAAACAGATGAATGAAGAAAAATGAATGGTAGAAGAAGATATATTGGAGAAGAGTCAGAACTTGTTGAAAAATAATGACTTGTTTGACATGTACAAATTAAATTAAAATATTTTATTGACACGTAAATTAAAATAGACGAATTTAACGACTGTTTAGTAAAAAGCCCAAAACTAGGATAGTTCAAGCCCCATATAGCTCAAACAAAGTTTGAGCTCAAAATGGTAATTGGCTTATATTATATGTTTTGGGTTATATTTTTTTTTAAAAATTTTTTAAAAATTTTTTGTTTTAATGAAGAATCATGGATGAAAATACACGTTAAAGTCATCGTGTTTAAAAAGACCGGTGACTCGTCTCACTTAAAGGTTGTCACTTTACAAGATTAATGACATACATTTGATCATGAAAATCTTGTACCTCAATACTTATATTTTCTTAATTGAATTTTCGTATTTATTTAGAATTTAGGAATCTAATTTGTTTCTTATTTTTTCAAAAATTATTTAGGATCTATATGAATTATAGACGACATTATAATTATAATTTTAATTTCAGTTTCATCATAATTCAATTTCATTTCTATATTTAAAAAATTATAGAAAATTGTATTTCAAACATAATAAAGTTAATTTGAATATAGATTAGTTATATTTCTGGATAGGTGGATCGAGCACACTTTCAAAATAATAATTTCTAGTCTTCATCCATATTTCCTCCTATAGCCCAATTTGTATACCAATGGTGGCAACAAAATTTATGCTCTGCATTTGGGAATAATTCAGCAACGACTTTTATTAATCCATAACAAAATAAAATCAAATTATTCAGTAATTCTTCTTAAAAACTATGTGATCAAATTCACATATCAAATTGTATATTAAAATTAAATTATAATTTAAAAATATATATTTTGGATGTCTTAAATTATATTAATGTTATCTCCTTATTTTAAACATAGATCCTCAATTAGAAGTTTAAAAAAACATTCTCAACTTGTTTTACTCTCTCCTTCCACCACATCCCATGCCATCGAAACATTTAATCATTTGCAACTTGACCAATAACATAAAGTAGTTCCCCTTTACATGCAGTCTATAAAAAACATTCATCAACCCCAATTATTTGTCTACAAGCGTTTATCTAATCACTCTTACATGTCTCAAAAACACACCTACATTCTATGAAATTTTGTTTCACCCGTTTTTTCATCTTGGATGGTTTTCAGAATGAAAGTACCATTATTCCTTGATTGTAATTCTTTTAGATAGTTCCATAACTCACTAAAGTCTTTCTCGATGTCACATTCCACTTCGGCCAAAACAATTCTTTTATCTTTATTCATCAAAGAACAACTCACATCACAATTTAAATCCTCGCTATAAAGTTGTTGAAGAGTTTATTGTGAAAATATCTCTTAGGGTTAAAATTCTATTGCGAAATTTGATCTAAACATACTTTACAAACACCAACATGTTCTTGTTATCAGGATAGCAACAATGCTCAGAACGATAATTCTTTACCATTCACTTAGTTTTCTTGTTTTTTTCCTTGCTTGCAAAAAAATACCAAGAATATCATTCTTTGTTGTATTTCACCTTTATTTTTTAAGAGTCTTGGTTAATCCGTTTTATACTAACACTTAAATTACATAAATAATTTGTTATAGCATCTTTTATCATTTGTTTTGATTCAAACACCATTCCTACAATGAACCTCCCTACACCATGAATAGAAGGATTAAATTTTAAATGAGAAGATTGTTGTCTCTTTACTTGATGAGATATTACATCATCATCAAGTCCCTCATAATCACTTTTTCTCACTACCACTCCATAAATAACTCTTGGGTCAATTTAATCTTCATATTTAGAAATTTCATCTTCATCTTTTTCATCATCCATATCACTAGTATATAATATTAGTCAATTTCAACTTTCTTTCCATAAGTAAGGTCATCTTATTCATCCTCATCTTCAACTAAAAACTCACATTCAACCTCACATTGATCCTTAAGATTGTATTGAATTGGGACACCTTTGATACTTATCTCAATTTCAATATATTCTTCAAAATATTCTTCATCACCATTTTCAACTTCTTCATTTTTAACATTCATATCTCTTGTAGATGTATAGAAAGAAGACTTGATTAAATTTCATAATCTTAGAGAAAAGAATATTCTTGTACTTTAAGATAAATATCAATTACTGATTTAGTTAAAAATACAAAAACTCCAATTTTTTTAACCATATATCCGAGAGAAACTGCAAAGTCCACTAAATACCATAAGCAAAATCGATCAAGGTCTCTAATGGGCATGAGGTGTTCTTTACCATAATGTACAACTCGAATAAATCTACAAAAAATATAATATTAAGCTAACAAATGATACAAGTGCTAATGAAAATTAATTTTAAGAATATATTACCCATCTAGAATTTGAGAGAGTTTATTTGAATAACGATTGTATTCTTACAATGACGGCTTTAGAACTTTCACCTAAAAAATTCTACATTTTTCGTAATATGTTGAATTTTCCTGTGTAAGTTTTTCAAACGTTGTAATCAAAATGTGCATAATCATACATATAAAAATTATTCATTATCAAAGTTAATTTTATGGGGAGTAAATATTCATTATCATACATAAGTAAAAGTTTTAATTTAAATTTCCAGAAAATAGATGAATATTTTTCTTGTATTATTATTCTATTCAAATGCCCAAAGTCTATCTTTTTTGGATTGTTATTATAGGAAACATGATGCCAGAGATAATCTTGATGAATAGTTCAGACAATAAAATAAGACCTAATACAATTCAGTAAGACATGATTCTTTTATGCTCATTAATAAAATTTAAGGATATGCATTTTTGAACTAATTCTAATGATATGAAAAAATAACTTACTGTAATATCCATTATCCATTTATATTATAAACAGGAAATGAAAACAAAACATAAATGATATACAAGAATCTGAAAGAACTCACTCACTATAATATTCATTAGTAATAGTGTTCTTGATTTTGATTAAAAACTAGGTAAAACAAAAGTCATCATTTCCATAAAATATACAAAAATAACTTATTGTAATATTCATTATCCATTAATAGTATTGTTCATCAAACTGAATTTGGTGGAGTTTCATATATACTCAAACAAAAAATATAATTTTTGCAGAAAATTTCCAAAATACAAAACAAAATAAAGTGTAAAGATTACTTATAAGCTTCTGGATGATTAGAACGTTATATATTTCAAGCCAATCTAAAAAGGAAAAATAGAAAAACTCTAATCTAAACTCAAAATCCAACATATTTTAATATAAACTTAAATCAAACTAAACGATATTAAAAACAATGAATTTGAACCTAAATCAAACCAATCTAAACATAAATCAAACAAAAATCTAAATACATGAATCATTGATGGTCTTTGGAAGAATTTGTAAAGATGGATTAAAGAAACAGATGAATGAAGAAAAATGAATGGTAGAAGAAGATATATTGGAGAAGAGTCAGAACTTGTTGAAAAATAATGACTTGTTTGACATGTACAAATTAAATTAAAATATTTTATTGACACGTAAATTAAAATAGACGAATTTAACGACTGTTTAGTAAAAAGCCCAAAACTAGGATAGTTCAAGCCCCATATAGCTCAAAACAAAGTTTGAGCTCAAAATGGTAATTGGCTTATATTATATGTTTTGGGTTATATTTTTTTTTAAAAATTTTTTAAAAATTTTTTGTTTTAATGAAGAATCATGGATGAAAATACACGTTAAAGTCATCGTGTTTAAAAAGACCGGTGACTCGTCTCACTTAAAGGTTGTCACTTTACAAGATTAATGACATACATTTGATCATGAAAATCTTGTACCTCAATACTTATATTTTCTTAATTGAATTTTCGTATTTATTTAGAATTTAGGAATCTAATTTGTTTCTTATTTTTTCAAAAATTATTTAGGATCTATATGAATTATAGACGACATTATAATTATAATTTTAATTTCAGTTTCATCATAATTCAATTTCATTTCTATATTTAAAAAATTATAGAAAATTGTATTTCAAACATAATAAAGTTAATTTGAATATAGATTAGTTATATTTCTGGATAGGTGGATCGAGCACACTTTCAAAATAATAATTTCTAGTCTTCATCCATATTTCCTCCTATAACCCAATTTGTATACCAATGGTGGCAACAAAATTTATGCTCTGCATTTGGGAATAATTCAGCAACGACTTTTATTAATCCATAACAAAATAAAATCAAATTATTCAGTAATTCTTCTTAAAAACTATGTGATCAAATTCACATATCAAATTGTATATTAAAATTAAATTATAATTTAAAAATATATATTTTGGATGTCTTAAATTATGTTAATGTTATCTCCTTATTTTAAACATAGATCCTCAATTAGAAGTTTAAAAAAACATTCTCAACTTGTTTTACTCTCTCCTTCCACCACATCCCATGCCATCGAAACATTTAATCATTTGCAACTTGACCAATACCATAAAGTAGTTCCCCTTTACATGCAGTCTATAAAAAACATTCATCAACCCCAATTATTTGTCTAAAAGCGTTTATCTAATCACTCTTACATGTCTCAAAAACACACCTACATTCTATGAAATTTTGTTTCACCCGTTTTTTCATCTTGGATGGTTTTTCAGAATAAAAGTACCATTATTCCTTGATTGTAATTCTTTTAGATAGTTCCATAACTCACTAAAGTCTTTCTCGATGTCACATTCCACTTCGGCCAAAACAATTCTTTTGACTTTATTCATGAAAGAAGAACTCACATCAAAATTTTAAATCCTCCCTACAATGTTGTTGAAGATTTTTTTGGAAATGTATCTAACGGGTGAAAATTATATTCTGAAATTTTATCTCAACATACTTTGTAGAGACCAACACTTTATTGTTATTAGACAATGATATTAAGAATGATAATTCTTTACTATCCACTTTTTTATTCATGCCCTTACTTGAAATAAAGTAGTAAGAACATCCTTTTTTACTTCATTTCACCCTCGTTCTGTACGAGTCTTGTAATTCATTTTAAATTAACTCTACAAACACATGAATAATCAATTATAACATGTTTTATTATTTGTTTTGATTCAAATACCATGCCTACTATGAAGCACCCTACACCCTGAAAAGAAGGGTTGAATTTTAAATAAGAACATTGTTGTCTTTTTACTTGATAAGATAATACATCATCAAGCCCATAATAACCACTTTTTTCACTACCATTCCATAAATAACTCCTATGGGCACTTTCATTAAAATATTCATAAACTTAATCTTCATCTTTTTCATCATCTATATCACTATTATAATCTGACTGAACTTCAATTTCCTCTTCATATGTAGAGTCATCTTATTCATCCTCATCTTCTACTAGAAACTCACTTTCAACCTCACATTGATCCTTAAGATTGCATTGAATTGGGACATGTTCGATACTGTCTCAATTTCAATATAATCTTTAAAATATTATTTTTCATCATTTTCAACCACCACATTTTTAACATTCATCTCTATAACTTGTATATTTATAAGAAGAATACTTGATTGAATTTCATATTATTGGAGTATAGAATCATATTTTACTTTAAGATAAATATCAAACTTTAGTAACATCTCAAGGACCTTTAATAAATGTACCAGATGTTGATCATTATTCAAAACCATTAATTTTTAATTTGGTGGACGATACCAAAACTCCAATTTATCATTATCTATTTCCGAGAGAACCTTCAAATTCCATTAAATCCTAGAAGCAAAATCGATCAAGGATTCTAATGGGAATGCTATGTTATTTACCATTGTTTACAACTCGAAGAAATCCACAAAACATTAATATAAATTTAATATTAAACAAACAAAAGTTACAAGTGCTATATTACTAATCCGGAATTGAAGAGAATTTGTTCAAAGTAATGATTATATTCTTACAATGACGACCTTTAGAACGTTCACTTAAAATATTCTTCATTTTTCTTAATTTTTCGTATTTCCCATAGTATGTTTTTATAACATTTTACTCTAAATGTGCATAATCATACTTATAAAAAAAATATTCATTATCAAATATTTTTTAATAAGTAAAAGTTTTAATTTAAATTTCCATAAAATAAAAGAATATTTTAGTCGATATTAAAAAATATTTTTCTTATGTTATTATATTCAAATGCCCAAACTCTATCCTATTTAGATATTGATTAAAAAAACATAATAAAAAAGATTATCTCGATGAACAATTCAG
This sequence comes from Impatiens glandulifera, assembly GCF_907164915.1. Lineage (NCBI taxonomy): Eukaryota > Viridiplantae > Streptophyta > Magnoliopsida > Ericales > Balsaminaceae > Impatiens > Impatiens glandulifera. Next base: position 21,985,926 of record NC_061868.1, read on the forward strand.
ACAATAAAATAAGACTTAATCCAATTCAGGCAATAAATAAAACATGATTCTTTTATGCTCATCAATATTATGCAATGATATGCATGTCTTAAATGATGGAAATGATATGCAAAAATAACTTAAATTAATATTATGAAAGGAAATGAAAAAAAACATAAATGATATACAAGAATCTAAAAAAAAAGTTACTGTAATATCAATTAGTAATAGTGTTCTTTAGTAATAATGGTCTTGATTAAAACTAGTTAAAATAAAAGTCATCCGCCCATAAGTTATGAAACAGTTATTTACAACTTTTATCATTTAAAAATATTTATGAATTTTTTTATTAGAAGAATATTATATTAGTACTATATTTAATGTCATTAATTAAGAATAAATCAAATAAATTATTAATTTTTTTTAACTTAAATCATTAAATTACTATTATTGTTACTATCATTTTTAATTTGTTAATTAATTACAATAATAAATTTAAAATATTTTCATTACCAATTCATTATTTATTGTCCTGAATTCTCCAATTAATTTTTAAGTTACAATTTATTTAATTAAAAAAGAAGTAAAAATGAAAAAAATTATCTATTATTTTATGTAGGCACACACAACTTTTATTGGTCTCATATTTATGTTTTTCTTAATATGGACAAAAATATTATTTGACTTTATATTATAATATAATAAAATTTATTAAATAATTAAAAGTTAAATAATTATTATAATAAGATTAATATATATAATAATAAAAATTTTAAATCCTCCCTACAATGTTGTTGAAGATTTTTTTGGAAATGTATCTAACGTGTGAAAATTATATTCTGAAATTTTATCTCAACATACTTTGTAGAGACCAACACTTTATTGTTATTAGACAATGATATTAAGAATGATAATTTTTACTATCCACTTTTTTATTCATGCCTTTACTTGAAATAAAGTTGTAAGAACATCATTTTTTACTTCATTTCACCTTCGTTCTGTACGAGTCTTGTAATCCATTTTAAATTAACTCTACAAACACATGAATAATCAATTATAACATCTTTTATTATTTGTTTTGATTCAAATACCATGCCTACTATGAAGCACCCTACACCCTGAAAAGAAGGGTTGAATTTTAAATAAGAACATTGTTGTCTTTTTACTTGATAAGATAATACATCATCAAGCCCATAATAACCACTTTTTTCACTACCATTCCATAAATAACTCCTATGGGCACTTTCATTAAAATATTCATAAACTTAATCTTCATCTTTTTATCATCTATATCACTATTATAATCTGACTGAACTTCAATTTCCTCTTCATATGTAGAGTCATCTTATTCATCCTCATCTTCTACTAGAAACTCACTTTCAACCTCACATTGATCCTTAAGATTACATTGAATTGGGACATGTTCGATACTGTCTCAATTTCAATATAATCTTTAAAATATTATTTTTCATCATTTTCAACCACCTCATTTTTAACATTCATCTCTATAACTTGTATATTTATAAGAAGAATACTTGATTGAATTTCATATTATTGGAGTATAGAATCATATTTTACTTTAAGATAAATATCAAACTTTAGTAACATCTCAAGGACCTTTAATAAATGTACCAGATGTTGATCATTGTTCAAAACCATTAATTTCTAATTTGGTGGACGATACCAAAACTCCAATTTATCATTATCTATTTCCGAGAGAACCTTCAAATTCCATTAAATCCTAGAAGCAAAATCGATCAAGGATTCTAATGGGAATGCTATGTTATTTACCATTGTTTACAACTCGAAGAAATCCACAAAACATTAATATAAATTTAATATTAAACAAACAAAAGTCACAAGTGCTATATTACTAATCCGGAATTTAAGAGAATTTGTTCAAAGTAATGATTATATTCTTACAATGACGACCTTTAGAACGTTTACTTAAAATATTCTTCATTTTTCTTAATTTTTCGTATTTCCCATAGTATGTTTTTATAACATTTTACTCTAAATGTGCATAATCATACTTATAAAAAAAATATTAATTATCAAATATTTTTTAATAAGTAAAAGTTTTAATTTAAATTTCCATAAAATAAAAGAATATTTTAGTGGATATTAAAAAATATTTTTCTTATGTTATTATATTCAAATGCCCAAACTCTATCCTATTTAGATATTGATTAAAAAAGCATAATAAAAAAGATTATCTCGATGAACAATTCAGACAATAAAATAAGACTTAATCCAATTCAGGCAATAAATAAAACATGATTCTTTTATGCTCATCAATATTATGCAATGATATGCATGTCTTAAATGGGTGAAATGATATGCAAAAATAACTTAAATTAATATTATGAAAGGAAATGAAAAAAAACATAAATGATATACAAGAATCTAAAAAAAAAAGTTACTGTAATATCAATTAGTAATAGTGTTCTTTAGTAATAATGTTCTTGATTAAAACTAGTTAAAATAAAAGTCATCCGCCCATAAGTTATGAAACAGTTATTTACAACTTTTATCATTTAAAAATATTTATGAATTTTTTTATTAGAAGAATATTATATTAGTACTATATTTAATGTCATTAATTAAGAATAAATCAAATAAATTATTAATTTTTTTTAACTTAAATCATTAAATTACTATTATTGTTACTATCATTTTTAATTTGTTAATTAATTACAATAATAAATTTAAAATATTTTCATTACCAATTCATTATTTATTGTCCTGAATTCTCCAATTAATTTTTAAGTTACAATTTATTTAATTAAAAAAAGAAGTAAAAATGAAAAAAATTATCTATTATTTTATGTAGGCACACACAACTTTTATTGGTCTCATATTTATGTTTTTCTTAATATGGACAAAAATATTATTTGACTTTATGTTATAATATAATAAAATTTATTAAATAATTAAAAGTTAAATAATTATTATAATAAGATTAATATATATAATAATAAAAATTTTAAATCCTCCCTACAATGTTGTTGAAGATTTTTTTGGAAATGTATCTAACGGGTGAAAATTATATTCTGAAATTTTATCTCAACATACTTTGTAGAGACCAACACTTTATTGTTATTAGACAATGATATTAAGAATGATAATTTTTACTATCCACTTTTTTATTCATGCCCTTACTTGAAATAAAGTAGTAAGAACATCCTTTTTTACTTCATTTCACCCTCGTTCTGTACGAGTCTTGTAATCCATTTTAAATTAACTCTACAAACACATGAATAATCAATTATAACATGTTTTATTATTTGTTTTGATTCAAATACCATGCCTACTATGAAGCACCCTACACCCTGAAAAGAAGGGTTGAATTTTAAATAAGAACATTGTTGTCTTTTTACTTGATAAGATAATACATCATCAAGCCCATAATAACCACTTTTTTCACTACCATTCCATAAATAACTCCTATGGGAACTTTCATTAAAATATTCATAAACTTAATCTTCATCTTTTTCATCATCTATATCACTATTATAATCTTACTGAACTTCAATTTCCTCTTCATATGTAGAGTCATCTTATTCATCCTCATCTTCTACTAGAAACTCACTTTCAACCTCACATTGATCCTTAAGATTGCATTGAATTGGGACATGTTCGATACTGTCTCAATTTCAATATAATCTTTAAAATATTATTTTTCATCATTTTCAACCACCTCATTTTTAACATTCATCTCTATAACTTGTATATTTATAAGAAGAATACTTGATTGAATTTCATATTATTGGAGTATAGAATCATATTTTACTTTAAGATAAATATCAAACTTTAGTAACATCTCAAGGACCTTTAATAAATGTACCAGATGTTGATCATTGTTCAAAACCATTAATTTCTAATTTGGTGGACGATACCAAAACTCCAATTTATCATTATCTATTTCCGAGAGAACCTTCAAATTCCATTAAATCCTAGAAGCAAAATCGATCAAGGATTCTAATGGGAATGCTATGTTATTTACCATTGTTTACAACTCGAAGAAATCCACAAAACATTAATATAAATTTAATATTAAACAAACAAAAGTCACAAGTGCTATATTACTAATCCGGAATTTAAGAGAATTTGTTCAAAGTAATGATTATATTCTTACAATGACGACCTTTAGAACGTTCACTTAAAATATTCTTCATTTTTCTTAATTTTTCGTATTTCCCATAGTATGTTTTTATAACATTTTACTCTAAATGTGCATAATCATACTTATAAAAAAAATATTCATTATCAAATATTTTTTAATAAGTAAAAGTTTTAATTTAAATTTCCATAAAATAAAAGAATATTTTAGTGGATATTAAAAAATATTTTTCTTATGTTATTATATTCAAATGCCCAAACTCTATCTATTTAGATATTGATTAAAAAAACATAATAAAAAAGATTATCTCGATGAACAATTCAGACAATAAAATAAGACTTAATCCAATTCAGGCAATAAATAAAACATGATTCTTTTATGCTCATCAATATTATGCAATGATATGCATGTCTTAAATGGGTGAAATGATATGCAAAAATAACTTAAATTAATATTATGAAAGGAAATGAAAAAAAACATAAATGATATACAAGAATCTAAAAAAAAAAGTTACTGTAATATCAATTAGTAATAGTGTTCTTTAGTAATAATGTTCTTGATTAAAACTAGTTAAAATAAAAGTCATCCGCCCATAAGTTATGAAACAGTTATTTACAATTTTTATCATTTAAAAATATTTATGAATTTTTTTATTAGAAGAATATTATATTAGTACTATATTTAATGTCATTAATTAAGAATAAATCAAATAAATTATTAATTTTTTTTAACTTAAATCATTAAATTACTATTATTGTTACTATCATTTTTAATTTTTTAATTAATTACAATAATAAATTTAAAATATTTTCATTACCAATTTATTATTTATTTTCCTGAATTCTCCAATTAATTTTTAAGTTACAATTTATTTAATTAAAAAAAGAAGTAAAAATGAAAAAAATTATCTATTATTTTATGTAGGCACACACAACTTTTATTGGTCTCATATTTATGTTTTTCTTAATATGGACAAATATTATTTGACTTTATATTATAATATAATAAAATTTATTAAATAATTAAAATTTAAATAATTATTATAATAAGATTAATATATATAATAATATAAATTTTAAATCCTCCCTACAATGTTGTTGAATATTTTTTTGGAAATGTATCTAACGGGTGAAAATTATATTCTGAAATTTTATCTCAACATACTTTGTAGAGACAAACACTTTATTGTTATTAGACAATGATATTAAGAATGATAATTCTTTACTATCCACTTTTTTATTCATGCCCTTACTTGAAATAAAGTAGTAAGAACATCCTTTTTTACTTCATTTCACCCTCGTTTTGTACGAGTCTTGTAATCCATTTTAAATTAACTCTACAAACACATGAATAATCAATTATAACATGTTTTATTATTTGTTTTGATTCAAATACCATGCCTACTATCAAGCACCCTACACCCTGAAAAGAAGGGTTGAATTTTAAATAAGAACATTGTTGTCTTTTTACTTGATAAGATAATACATCATCAAGCCCATAATAACCACTTTTTTCACTACCATTCCATAAATAACTCCTATGGGCACTTTCATTAAAATATTCATAAACTTAATCTTCATCTTTTTAATCATCTATATCACTATTATAATCTGACTGAACTTCAATTTCCTCTTCATATATAGAGTCATCTTATTCATCCTCACCTTCTACTAGAAACTCAGTTTCAACCTCACATTGATCCTTAAGATTGCATTGAATTGGGACATGTTCGATACTGTCTCAATTTCAATATAATCTTTAAAATATTATTTTTCATCATTTTCAACCACCTCATTTTTAACATTCATCTCTATAACTTGTATATTTATAAGAAGAATACTTGATTGAATTTCATATTATTGGAGTATAGAATCATATTTTACTTTAAGATAAATATCAAACTTTAGTAACATCTCAAGGACCTTTAATAAATGTACCAGATGTTGATCATTGTTCAAAACCATTAATTTCTAATTTGGTGGACGATACCAAAAATCCAATTTATCATTATCTATTTCCGAGAGAACCTTCAAATTCCATTAAATTCTAGAAGCAAAATCGATCAAGGATTCTAATGGGAATGCTATGTTATTTACCATTGTTTACAACTCGAAGAAATCCACAAAACATTAATATAAATTTAATATTAAACAAACAAAAGTCACAAGTGCTATATTACTAATCCGGAATTTAAGAGAATTTGTTCAAAGTAATGATTATATTCTTACAATGACGACCTTTAGAACGTTCACTTAAAATATTCTTCATTTTTCTTAATTTTTCGTATTTCCCATAGTATGTTTTTATAACATTTTACTCTAAATGTGCATAATCATACTTATAAAAAAAATATTCATTATCAAATATTTTTTAATAATTAAAAGTTTTAATTTAAATTTCCATAAAATAAAAGAATATTTTAATGGATATTAAAAAATATTTTTCTTATGTTATTATATTCAAATGCCCAAACTCTATCCTATTTAGATATTGATTAAAAAAACATAATAAAAAAGATTATCTCGATGAACAATTCAGACAATAAAATAAGACTTAATCCAATTCAGGCAATAAATAAAACATGATTCTTTTATGCTCATCAATATTATGTAATCATATGCATGTCTTAAATGGGTGAAATGATATGCAAAAATAACTTAAATTAATATTATGAAAGGAAATGAAAAAAAACATAAATGATATACAAGAATCTAAAAAAAAAAAGTTACTGTAATATCAATTAGTAATAGTGTTCTTTAGTAATAATGTTCTTGATTAAAACTAGTTAAAATAAAAGTCATCCGCCCATAAGTTATGAAACAGTTATTTACAATTTTTATCATTTAAAAATATTTATGAATTTTTTTATTAGAAGAATATTATATTAGTACTATATTTAATGTCATTAATTAAGAATAAATCAAATAAATTATTAATTTTTTTTTAACTTAAATCATTAAATTACTATTATTGTTACTATCATTTTTAATTTGTTAATTAATTACAATAATAAATTTAAAATATTTTCATTACCAATTCATTATTTATTGTCCTGAATTCTCCAATTAATTTTTAAGTTACAATTTATTTAATTAAAAAAAGAAGTAAAAATGAAAAAAATTATCTATTATTTTATGTAGGCACACACAACTTTTATTGGTCTCATATTTATGTTTTTCTTAATATGGACAAATATTATTTGACTTTATATTATAATATAATAAAATTTATTAAATAATTAAAATTTAAATAATTATTATAATAAGATTAATATATATAATAATATAAATTTTAAATCCTCCCTACAATGTTGTTGAATATTTTTTTGGAAATGTATCTAACGGCTGAAAATTATATTCTGAAATTTTATCTCAACATACTTTGTAGAGACCAACACTTTATTGTTATTAGACAATGATATTAAGAATGATAATTCTTTACTATCCAATTTTTTATTCATACCCTTACTTGAAATAAAGTAGTAAGAACATCCTTTTTTACTTCATTTCACCCTCGTTCTGTACGAGTCTTGTAATCCATTTTAAATTAACTCTACAAACACATGAATAATCAATTATAACATGTTTTATTATTTGTTTTGATTCAAATACCATGCCTACTATGAAGCACCCTACACCCTGAAAAGAAGGGTTGAATTTTAAATAAGAACATTGTTGTCTTTTTACTTGATAAGATAATACATCATCAAGCCCATAATAACCACTTTTTTCACTACCATTCCATAAATAACTCCTATGGGCACTTTCATTAAAATATTCATAAACTTAATCTTCATCTTTTTCATCATCTATATCACTATTATAATCTGACTGAACTTCAATTTCCTCTTCATATGTAGAGTCATCTTATTCATCCTCATCTTCTACTAGAAACTCACTTTCAATCTCACATTGATCCTTAAGATTGCATTGAATTGGGACATGTTCGATACTGTCTCAATTTCAATATAATCTTTAAAATATTATTCTTCATCATTTTCAACCACCACATTTTTAACATTCATCTCTATAACATGTATATTTATAAGAAGAAGACTTGATTGAATTTCATATTATTGGAGTATAGAATCATATTTTACTTTAAGATAAATATCAAACTTTAGTAACATCTCAAGGACCTTTAATAAATGTACCAGATGTTGATCATTGTTCAAAACCATTAATTTCTAATTTGGTGGACGATACCAAAACTCCAATTTATCATTATCCCTATTTTCGAGAAAACCTTCAAATTCCATTAAATCGTAGAAGCAAAATCGATCAAGGATTCTAATGGGAATGCTATGTTATTTACCATTGTTTACAACTCGAAGAAATCCACAAAACATTAATATAAATTTAATATTAAACAAACAAAAGTTATAAGTGCTATATTACTAATCCGGAATTTAAGAGAATTTGTTCAAAGTAATGATTATATTCTTACAATGACGACCTTTAGAACGTTCACTTAAAATATTCTTCATTTTTCTTAATTTTTCATATTTCCCATAGTATGTTTTTATAACATTTTACTCTAAATGTGCATAATCATACTTATAAAAAAAATATTCATTATCAAATATTTTTTAATAAGTAAAAGTTTTAATTTAAATTTCCATAAAATAAAAGAATATTTTAATGGATATTAAAAAATATTTTTCTTGTGTTATTATATTCAAATGCCCAAACTTTATCCTATTTAGATATTGATTAAAAAAACATAATAAAAAAGATTATCTCGATAAACAATTCAGACAATAAAATAAGACTTAATCCAATTCAGGCAATAAATAAAACATGATTCTTTTATGCTCATCAATATTATGCAATGATATGCATGTCTTAAATGATTGAAATGATATGCAAAAATAACTTAAATTAATATTATGAAAGGAAATGAAAAAAAACATAAATGATATACAAGAATCTAAAAAAAAGTTACTGTAATATCAATTAGTAATAGTGTTCTTTAGTAATAATGTTCTTGATTAAAACTAGTTAAAATAAAAGTCATCCGCCCATAAGTTATGAAACAGTTATTTACAACTATTATCATTTAAAAATATTTATGAATTTTTTTATTAGAAGAATATTATATTAGTATTATATTTAATGTCATTAATTAAGAATAAATCAAATAAATTATTAATTTTTTTTAACTTAAATCATTAAATTACTATTATTGTTACTATCATTTTTAATTTGTTAATTAATTACAATAATAAATTTAAAATATTTTCATTACCAATTCATTATTTATTGTCCTGAATTCTCCAATTAATTTTGAAGTTACAATTTATTTAATTAAAAAAAGAAGTAAAAATGAAAAAAATTATCTATTATTTTATGTAGGCACACACAACTTTTATTGGTCTCATATTTATGTTTTTCTTAATATGGACAAAAATATTATTTGACTTTATATTATAATATAATAAAATTTATTAAATAATTAAAATTTAAATAATTATTATAATAAGATTAATATATATAATAATATAAATTTTATTAAAATTATATATATATATATATATATATATATATATATATATATATATATATATATATATATATATATATATTGTGTGGTGTGAATATGATTCCAATCTATTCATAATTTTAATTTTTGTTATAATTATTTATTATTATTCTTAATATATTACATTACTAAAATTAGATTTTGATAATTTAATTATAAGTAAATTTAAAATATATATATATATAATAAAAATAATATTTTATTTTTGAAAATGTAATCTAAATAAAAAACGGAGAGATTTAAGTGTTATTTTAAGTTGTGAAATTTTATTTGTATAATTTGCATTCTTAATATAATTTGTATCATGTATTGTGTATAAGTTAGAGAAGATAATATATTTTTTATTTAATTATTATTTTTTATATTTTTAGTTCACTCTTTTATAATATTTTAGACACGCTAATTTTACACTATATTTATAATAAACATCAAATAAACTTAAAATGAATATTTATTTTATAATTTTTCGTTCTTTGTGTTTTTTCATTTTGAAAAAAAAAGATCACATATGTGCAAATGGGGCCTAAGACTCCTCTATCTCTATCCACACGCCTCACATTCACTTGTGGCATGACAAGGAATAACATATGATTGGTCTTTTCGTTTTTTTGACGGTACACTCCCATACAATGAAAAAGAGTGAGCAATCATGTTTCTTTCAAATCTATTTTCGATTATTTCACTAGTGATACGAGGATTGTTGAACTTATGTACTAGTTCTCTTTGCTTCGTTCACAATTTTCGATGAATCGTAACCTAGATCTATCATTATAAGTGATCCATTAATAAATATAAACTTTATTATTGACTTTATTTATCTATGACTATTATTTGTGAATTCAAGTAAAATAAACAATTGATAGTTGTTTACTAATATTTATTTCATTTGGTGTTTTGGTTGTCGTACTCTCTCTATTCATGTATATTTTATTGGATTAAATTGGAGATGACATGTGACTGAACCGTCCAAGTCGTTTTAAGCTTCGTTAGTATTTTATATTCAATTTTATTTTCTTATTTTTTCTAAATTATGAATAAATGAAAACAAAAAGAATCAATATATATAATTATGTATGAGATATTAAACTACTATTGTATACATAAAATAATATATAATATATAATTAATAACAACTATATAAATATATATATATATATATTATGTATATAAAATAAATATAGATGGTATAATATATGATTAATAACATCTATAATATATATATATATATATATTATATTATATTATATTATATTATATTATATTATATTATATTATATTATATTATATTATATTATATTATATAAAATGAATACAGATCATCTAAGAAGAAGGTATAGACTGTGCAAATTGGGTAGGTGAATTCGGCAAGCATGGGTAAGTGTGAACTTGACATGCGTGGATAATATCAACTTACCATTGCTTTCATATTTTTAAATGTTCATAATTTATATATCTATACTTTTATTCACTTATGTAATAGAAATAAAGAAAACAAAATACAAATATTATTAAATATATATATATATGATATACAATCTAAAATAGTCCTAATAAAATATATGATCATCATTATGCCTTTTAATAATTTAAAATGTTTTTTTTTAAATATAAACAAAAAATACAAAAATATAATTCTTAATTTTTTTCGACCCCTTCTCTTTTGAACATTAGGAAGTAAAATTAAAGGCAATCTGTCACATTGGGTTTTCAAAATTATCTTCCATTTAAATGTTTAATAACCTTTCCTATGCCTTCCTGCACGCTATTCTCTTATACCAATTCGAGATATAATCTTCTAGATTTCTATTATAATAATATATAACACAAATAACGTGTGCACAACGTATACATGTGAGTTCCATAGTCTACATGCGCAAGTTCTTTCTCTAATGTCTATGTATTCTCTCTCTAATATCATACCCGAATTCTCCGTTAAAGTCCAATGTACACCTATGATAGATTGCTTTTGCATGTTCGAGTCTCTGCATTGCTACGGGAGAAATATCTCCAATCCAATTCAATTCATATCCATTTTTTCTTAAGTGACAAACCTTTCTCATTATCAACAATCGGATGTGTTCCAACATGTTAATGATAGACATTGATTACTTGGTAATATCTATAAATTAAATGATTCCTAAATACATAGTCATATCTGTGTTCGATAAGGTTTGAGGCAAAAAATAAAAAATGAGCCCCTTTGTTGCCGTAAAGTTCAGTACGTAATATATATATATATATATATATATATATATATAAACTATATGCCACATTAATAAAAACTTAACCATACTTTAAATAACTAAAAAAACATCACTCGTCTAGTTGTTTTAGAGGAAAAAATATTGATAAAGCCTGTATAATCTAATTGACAGACTATTTCATTCTCAATCGACAAAAGTACTAGCCCATTTAGTCTATTTTATGATATTGTTGATCGAAGATAATTATTGATTAACTTCAATTTCGAGAAACTTCTTTCTGCAGATGCAAACTCAGCCTATTTTATAATTCAACCCAAGAAAACATGGAATCCATATGATCCCTACTAACTTCATTATATTTAAAAATTCTATGTATATTATGCCCGTCATTGTTTTCGTCATTACCAGAATTCCCCATTCTACTCATCATTTGTTCAGTATTGAACAACTTACATAAGAAACAAAATATTATATCTAATGAAATAGAATATACAAACCATAGTCTATAAATGTTTGTCCATTTGTTATTATTCGTGTATAATGCGATAAATCAAAATGTATATAAAATGAATATAGATGACATAATATGTAACTAATAACCACTATAAATATATATTATATTATAGTATGTATAGTATATAAAATGAATACAAATGGCCTATGTGGGAGGTATAGACTAAGTAAACATGAGAGGCGTAGGTAATATAAATTTACCATTTCTTTCATTTTTTTTAAATTATCCTAATTTATATATTTATACTATTATTCACTTTTTTAATAAAAACAAAGAAAACAAATATATATATATATATGATATACAAGATAAATAGTCCTAATAAAATATATGATCATCATAATGTCTTTCGATAATTTAAAATGTTTATTTATATATAAACAAAAATTAAAAAAATATTATTTCTTAGTTTTTTTGACCCCTTCTCTTTTGAACATTAGGAGGTAAAATCAAAGGCAATCCGTCTAACTAGTGTTTTCAAAATTCTCTTCCACTTAATTGTTTAATGATATTTCCTTACGTCTTCTTGAACACTATTCTCTGATAACAATTCGAGATATAATCTTCTAGATTTTAACCATAATGGTATATAGCCTAAACAACATGTGCACAAGGTATACATGTAATTTTCAATAGTCTAGATGTGCAACTTCTTTCTCCAATGACTATGGCATGTCTATGTATTCTCTCAGTAATTTTATACCCTAATTCTCCATTAAAGTCCAATGTGCACCTATGATACATTTCTTTTGCAAGTTAGAGTCTATGCATTGTTACAAGAGAAACGTCTTCAATAAATTTCATATCTATTTCTTTTCTTAAGTGACAAATCTTTCTCATTATCATCAATCAGATGTGCTAAAACATGTTAATGATAGACATTGATCTACTTGGTAAATATCCATGAATTAAATATTTTACAAATGTTGGTGTCTACTATGTCACACTTTCAATACTCTTTGAGGTATGCCTTTGACCATCTTCTCTCAGTAATTCGGATCGTAGAAGTACCGCTCTTTGATTGGTTTATTCATTACACTTATATTAGCATAAAAATGTTCAAGATAGGTGGATCGAGAACACTTTCATAACAATAATTTTAAGTCTTCACTAATATTTCCTCCTGTAGCACAATTTGTATACATATGGCGGAAATAAAATTTATGCTCTGCATTTGGTAATAATTCAGCAACGGCTCTTATTAATACATAACAAAATGAAATCAAATAATTCAACAATTATTTTTAAAAAATGTGTGATCAAATTTATATATCGTGATAGATAAACTAGACCGGTTAAAATAAGAACTTAACAAAAACAAATTTCCTGTGCAGGAACGGTCACGAACTTTGACCGGTCAAGAATCTAACCGGTCAAGTAATCAAACCGGTTAGAAGAAGAAGCAAAGGATGTATCCAAAACCGGAAGTTATCCGGTTAACCTGAAGCTATAAACAAGCGGTAGACATCCTAAACCGAAATGAAGTATTCAACCTAAAAACGGAGAAGACACTACTTAAAGAAAGAAGTCAAGATTATCAAACTAAGTACAATCTACAAATTGGTGCAAACGAACACTTTGAGTATCTGCGGAAGATGATATTAAAGGATCAGACTATGACATTTCCATATCCATACAAGTCTGATGATACTCTGAAGGCTGCAGAAGATTGCCTGAAGAAACAGTTACCATTTTGGTACAAGTCAAAGGTGCAGTTCTCCAGATGCAGGCAACTGGCCAACCGACAGTTACCATATTAAGTAAAAGACAAATGAAGCCGGTCTGCTCCATGTCTTGGAAGCTTAAACCGCAATTAATGCAATGCTGAACCTCTGCTCAACCAATCAGATTCAAGGATTACCCTGAAGGTATCCGTTGAAGAAATGTGACCGTTGGCACATCTCACCTATAAAAGAGGGAGCTGAAGAGGAGTAAATGCAGTTCTAACAATCAAGAGTTACACAATTAAGAGTTCCAACAATCAAGAGTTACACAATTAAGAGTTCCAACAACCCAAGTTACAAGTTACAAGTTACAAGTTGTGTTTATGTCTCTACAAGATTCAAAGTTTAAGTGTTCATTTGAAGTGCGATTACCATTTCTGTGAGAATTGTAAGAGTGTTTATCGAGCAGTAAATAAGTCTCGATTGTGTAGTGTGGTTGAGTATTCCTTAGTGAATATCCTTCTCGCGGTTTTGAGAAGAAGGGGTGACGTAGGAGTTTTATCTCCGAACATCCATAAAAATCTGTGTCTTGTTCTTTACTTTCTGCCGGTTCCGCTTTCTAACCGACACGCACTGTCATAACCAACTTATATCATTCTAACCGACTAACTAAACCTCAAACCGACTTTCTCCAAATTTTATCTCTATTCATCCTGTGTGTGTTGCTTCAGTCTGAAAGAAACCACTTCCGCATTTGAACTCGGTTCAAGGGTTTGTGACAGCCTTTGTAGTATTGAAACCGGTGTTAATCTCTAACCGGATTAAACGCCAACCGTTGAGTGTTACAGTGTTAGCTGGACCCCGGACCCCATCGACGATCTAGATCCTAATAATTGGTATCAAAGCAGTTAGTTTAAATACTCAAGCAACCCGAAGTAAGCAAGCATGACTTTCGAGAAGCCTCCAATGCTAGAAGGTGATGATTTCACCAACTGGAAGATATGC
This sequence comes from Impatiens glandulifera, assembly GCF_907164915.1. NCBI lineage: Eukaryota > Viridiplantae > Streptophyta > Magnoliopsida > Ericales > Balsaminaceae > Impatiens > Impatiens glandulifera. The sequence continues at coordinate 22,000,956 of NC_061868.1, forward strand.
ATGCACTTGCACCTAATCACTATGGATGATGAGATGTCGTTCATCCTGTCTGAAGGTCCGATAAAGATTGATAAAGATAGAAAGGATTGGACAGCTGAGGATAAGAGGAGAAACAATCTGGATAATCACGCAAAAAATCATATCTTCAAAGGTTTGGACAGAAATACCTTCTATAAGGTCAGAGATTGCAAAACCTCAAAGGAAGTATGGGAAACAGTGATTCAACTTCATGAGGGAAATGAAAGAACCAAAGAAAACAAGATAATGGTGGCTACCCAGAAGTTTGAAAACATCAAGATGAAGCCAGGAGAAACCATGAGGGAGTATAGTGACCGGTTTACAAATGTGATAAATGAGCTATCAACTCTTGGAAAGCAGTATGATAACAAGGAAACAATCATCAAAGCTTTAAGATCTCTTTCGAGTGCATGGGACATAAAGACAATGGTGATGAGAGAATCAAACTGTCTAAACAATATGAAGCTAGACGATGTATTCGAAAATCTGAAGGCATATGAGTTTGAAATGAGATCCAGGATCGAAGATGAAACATCAACCTCAACCGCTACTAAGGCACTAGTCACATCTATACAACCTGTAGTTGTTGTACCGATCAAATCCGCTGAACAATTCACTGAGGATGCAATGGCAATGCTTGCACAGAAGTTTGCCAGATTTATGAAGAAAAGGCAACCGATAAACAACAACTATAACTACGGTGATAAATCTAATATTAGATGTTATAATTGCAACTGTTTGGGACATTTCAGGTGGGAATGCAGAAAACCAAGACGGGATGACTGGAAGCCAGATGATCAGAACCAAAGAAACAACTACTCACAAACCGGGGAAGGAATGGAAATTCAGAAAGCACTGATAGCCGATGATGGAGGAAGTCTATGGGCTCATAGTGACAGCGATGATGAACTCTCTTGTCTCATGGCAAATGAAGAACAGGTTATGAAGAAACGTCTAGGAAACTCTGAGTGGTACCTGGACAGCGGCGGTTCCAAACATATGACTGAAAATAGCAACCTTCTGACCGACATCAAAATAGAAACCGGTGCAATGATAGTCTTTGGTGACAACTCAAGAGGTAGAACTGTGGGCAAGGGTAAGATTGTCCATGGTAATTTAACAATTAACAATGTACTTCTAATTGAAAATCTACATTTTAACCTGTTAAGTATTAGTCAGATGTGTGATTCTGGATAGACTGTAGAATTTCTTAGACATGAATGCTTAGTTAAAAACACTCAGGGTAACACACTACTAACCGGAAATAGGTTAGGAAATATATACAAGGTAGATTGGAAAAATGAAGTGGGGCATCCTGTTTGCATGGTAGCTAAAAATGATTAAACCTGGCTGTGGTATAAAAGGTTAAACCATCTAAACCTTAAAACTATAAACTATATCCGCAATAAAAAGTTAGTTGAAGGAATTTCTGATGTAACATTTAATAAGGATAAGGTGTGCTCAACATGTCAAATGGATAAACAAACTAAATCAACATTTAAGAGTAAAGGAAACATTCAGTCTAACTGATGTTTATACCTTCTTCACATGAATTTATTTGGACCGATTAGGGTCACCAGCCTAGGTGGTATGCATTACACTATGGTTGTTATTGATGATTATTCTAGATATACATGGGTCACATTTTTGGCTTCTAAAAGTGAAACCGCATCCCATTTAATTACACTACTTAAGCGTTTACAAAATAAAAAATCAACACGTATAAATAGCATTAGGAGTGATAGAGGAACCAAATTTACAAATAGTACTCTAAATACATTTCTTGAGGAATCCGGCATTAGACACGAGTTGTCCAGTGCCAGAACTCCTCAACAGAACGGCCTGGCTGAGAGAAGAAACCGAACTCTCAAGGAAGCCGCAAGGTCTATGATAGCCGACTCAGGTATTGCTCAAAAATTTTAGGCTGAAGCTATCAACACTGCATGTTATACACAAAATCGGTCTTTGATTAAAAAATTTCACAATAAAACACCGTACGAAGTATATTTTGATAGAATTTCTAACATTCGGTATCTCAAGATTTTCGCTGCAAATGTTACATTCACATTAATGGCAAAAACTACTTATCTGCTTTTGATGCAAAATCTGATATTGGGATAATGCTAGGATACTCAGCGGTTAGTAAAGCATATAGAGTATATAATACTAGAACTTTAACCGTGGAAGAATCTCTTCATGTTGTATTCGATGAATCGGTTGAAAATAACACTACATCATCCTTTGATCTACACAACAGATTGGAAAATCATAATATCCATTCTGATAGTGAAGATGAAATTCCGGTTTTCAGACGGTTTGTCCATGACCAAATGGGTGTTGTTGAAACCCAACCGGATCAAGCTGTCACACAGTAGGAAGCTGACACCTCGGTTCAAACTGAGGAAATTGGTCGGTCTGACACTATTGTTCAGCCTACCAATATGTCTAGACTTGATCAAACAAACGGTAATTTGGTAGACATTCATAAACCGAATCTCAAAAGGAACACAAATCATCCTCCTGATCTTATTATAGGTGACCCTTCAAAACCCATCCAAATTATGCGACAAAAACTGGATGAATACTTTAATTCCGCTTTCATATCCCAGATTGAGCCGAAAAAGGTGGATGAAGCATTGTTGGATCCGGATTGGATCTTAGCAATGCAAGAAGAGTTAAACCAGTTTGAGAGTAATAAAGTCTGGTATCTAGTTCCTAGACCGAAAGATCAACCGGTCATAGGAACAAGATGGGTATTCAGAAATAAACTCAATGAAGATGGTTTGGTTACGAGGAACAAAGCTAGATTAGTGGCATAAGGATACAAACAGGAAGAAGGCATTGATTTTGAAGAATTATTTGCTCCTGTAGTTAGAATTGAAGTCATTAGAATTTTTCTAGCCTTTGCTGTTTTCAAAATTTTTAAAGTATTCCAAATGGATGTTAAAAGTGCATTTTTAAATGGTGACCTACGTGAAGAAGTATACGTTGAACAACCACCGGTTTTAAAAATGCTGACCTGACTAATCATGTATATCGTCTAAATAAAGCCCTTTACGGTTTAAAACAAGCTCCTAGAGCTTGGAATGATACATTAACTGCATTTCTGATACATCATGACTTCACCATAGGTTTAGTAGATAAAACCCTATTTAAATTTGAGAAAAAGGGACACATCCTACTTGTTCAAATATATGTAGATGATATCATTTTCGGATCAACCGATCCTAAGTTGTGTGATAAATTTTCAACCCTGATGACTAACAAATTTGAAATGAGTATGATGGGAGAATTAAGCTTCTTCCTAGGTCTTCAGGTTAGACAATTAGAAGGAGGAACTTTCATTAATCAGTCCAAATATACAAAGGAACTTTAAAGAAATTTGGGATGGAAACATGTTCCTCTGCCGCCACTCCAATGAGCTCATCAATCAAGCTAGATAAAGATGATGACGGTCAGGGAGTAGACCTGATAGCCTATCGTGGAATCATCGGTTCATTTCTATACCTGATGGCAAGTAGACCGGACATATTATTTGCGGTCGGTGTATGTGGAAGATTCTAGGCTAATCCCAAACAGTCTCACTATACAACGGCTAAACGAATCCTAAATTATCTAAAGGGAACACCTGAAGTCGGTCTGTGGTATCCAAAGGACTCAAGTTTTAACCTCGCAAGCTATTCTGATGCAGACTATGCAGGATGTAAGGTTGATAGAAAAGTACCAGCGGAACATGCCAATTCTTATGTGATCGGCTTGTTTCATGGCACAACAAGAAGCAAACGTTGGTTACTACATCAACCGTAGAAGCTGAATATCTGGCAGCCGGAAGTTGTTGTTCACAACTTCTATGGATTCAACAACAACTAAAGGACTTTGGTGTCACCGCCGAAGAGTCTCCAATTTTCTGTGACAACTCAAGTGCCATAGAAATCACATACAATCCGGTTTTACACTCTAGAACCAAGCACATCGACATAAGGCATCATTTCATCCGGGAACATGTCATGCAGAAGCACATCCGGTTGGAATATGTATCAACTGATCAACAAGTAGGCGATATCTTCACAAAGCCTCTGCAAGAAGCTAAGTTTTCTTTCTTCAGAAACATCCTCGGTCTAACCGATATAAATCAACTCATTTCTTAAAACCTTTAACCTCTAAAGGGAAAAATCGGTTCGGACAGACAAAACCGACAGTTCTTCCTAAAATGTCGGAAACCGCATTTACCATCGTATTTATTGAAAAACCGCTTTGTCTATCAGTTACAGTAAACCGACCAGTTACTTAGTACCTATACACTAAATAACTGCATCGGGACCAATGACTGAAAACCAACCAGTTTGAATATAATATACTCTAGAATATTTGGCTTCCCAACAAATATGGAACAATTGTCTATGTTTGGACATATCTGTTCTGAAAAGATTCCTTTTCAAAACAATGCAGTCATGCCTCAAAAGATGTGAAGATATAATATCTCTCATTGTCCAGGCCTATGGCTCACACCCTTAGGCTATAAATACATATAATTCATGCAAGATGTTTTATCCTACGGTTAATAAACTACATTACCTGCTACCCACTAGATAATACTACTCACCTATATCACCCCCCAACTGATATATAAGTTAGATGAATATCAAACAAATATTCACACTCTCAAACTCTCATCCTACTAAGGCAAAAATGTCTCAGTTCCAGAACATTCTTCAAGTTGAGTTTGACACAGCACAAGGCACACAAAACACTACGAAATTTTCAAGATGATCAAGTCTTTGGAAAGTACCGGTCTTCGGTCTTTCCTAGATGACAAACATATCATATTTCCTGAAACCGTGACCGAATTCTTTCACAATGCCAGAGTTTTTCACGGCATTCCATTTTTCGACACTCTTATCCAGTCAAGGGTAAGAGGAACAGTTTTCGACTTCACCGAGCGAGATTTCGCTCGGTGTTTCGACCTTTCCAAGGAAGGTCTTACAGACCTGTCAGTTTCGGCTAAATAGAAAGCCGAAATATCTCTAGAATTCTCCCGCTCCAACTCTCCGGTCGATGATCACGGTGCACGATCATCATTGAGGGCCGAATATCAGCTCCTCAACGACATCATTGGTAAAGCCATCCTGGGAAAGGATGTCACCAATACCTACTGTAACACGATCTTTAATATCGTGACTGCCATAACGACCGATACTCCGGTAAACTGGTCTAGGTTGCTGTTTGACAACCTAATCTGGATGATCAATACCCGACACACCGGTTTTATTCCTCAAATAAGCTCTCTACTCATCGAACTCAGGGTTCCACTCTGTCCAGGCGAAGTGCTGAACCAATCCCAAGTCTTGACCAGGGATTCCGCGGATTCTTTCTATGAGCGTTTTGAGAAAGCATGGAAGAAAAAGCAGAGAAACATCGCCTCCTCCAACCACTGAAGAATCACTCCTTCGGACAACAGGTCATTTTTCTTTATGCACCGGTTGTATTTCTACCTATGTTAATCGGTTGTGTCTTCCTTTTGGTCTACTGTAATTCACCTTTTTCTTAATGAAATTCTAGTAACTTTGAATTCTAACTGCATGGGAAACTACACAAACTTAGTTGGTTCCCAACTAGATTCTCAACCTCGGTCTCCGTAACCAGTCAAAACTACCACATCCCAAGACGTTTTTGAAAACATAAATATTCTAAAGCATTAATGAGACAAAACGGAATCTTGATCTTAAATGCTCTTACGTTACCTCTCATTTTCAACCTATTTAAGAAACCTCTCACTCTCATTCCAATACACTCCAAGACAACATTCTACATCTCTAAGCAAATCTGAACAATGTCTCACTCCATTCTTCGAAACTATTTGTGCATCGACTTTGATTCAGTGTTATCCCTTGATCACGATGAAACAAGGGAAGTACTCTTTAAATCTTTGATTGACACCGGGCTCCACGGATTCCTAGAGGAATCCGGACCTCTCTTTCTTCCAGAGGTACTGGAGTTCTTCTACAATGCAGCTATGCATAACGGTGTCATCGTCTCCATTGTAAACACTAGTGTCATCACTCTCTCGGAAAACACATTCGCCGGGATGTTCGACCTCCCAACCGAGGGGTTTTCGGACTTTCCACCACGGGTGAGCAGTACATTTGATGAATACGCTGAAATGTTCTCCGCCTCCGACACACCGGTTCAAAACCACGGTCTTAAAGCCCACCTTGCTCCCCACATTCAAATTTTGCATGAGATCGTCAATCGGTCGATCCTCTGCCAGACCCCCAATAAAAACTACTCCAGAAAAGCCTTTGACATGATAACCTATATCATTAGCCCAACTTCCATCAATTGGGCATCGGTCATTTTTGACAACCTGAAGACTATGGTTGAGACGAAGAAACGTTTCGGCTATACTCCTCATTTGAGCCGGATCGTTCGAGCCTTCGTTCCAAACCTTGGACCGGGTACACCGGTGAACCCTTCGAATGTCCTCACCAAGGAAGCAGTGGAAGACAAAATCTCTAGGATGTTTTAGGTTCTAAGTCGGTTAAATCTTTATCTTTTAATATTGTATGTGTATTTCAAACCGATCTTCATATCGGCCTTACCATCATCATGTATGTTTCATCCTTAATCAAATATCGTTTTAAATTACAAGGTTCAAATATCGGTTTAATTTCTCCACCGGTTAAATTGTTTACCGCTTCATTAAATACCGCCAAAAATGTCTACCACTTTAATCACTTCCCGCCAAAAGGCCTCCCGCCAAAAAGAGTTACACAATTAAGAGTTCCAACAATCAAGTGTTACACAATTAAGTGTTCCAACAACCCAATTTACAAGTTACAAGTTGTGTTTATCTCTCTACAAGATTCAAAGTTTAAGTGTGCATTTGAAGTGCGATTACCATTTCTATGAGAATTGTAAGAGTGTTTATCGAGCAGTAAATAAGTCTCGATTGTGTAGTGTGGTTGAGTATTCCTTAGTGAATATCCTTCTCGCGGTTTGAGAAGAAGGGTGACGTAGGATTTTTATCTCCGAACATCCATAAAAACTTGTGTCTTGTTCTTTACTTTCTGTCGGTTCCGCTTTCTAACTGACTCGCACTGTCATAACCGACTTACATCATTCTAACCGACTCACTAAACCTCAAACCGACTTTCTCCAAACTCTATCTCTATTCATCCTATGTGTGTTGCTTCAGTCTGAAACAAACCACTTCCGCACTTGAACTCGGTTCAAGGGTTTGTGACAGCTTGTGTAGTATTGAAACCGGTGTTAATCTATAACCGGATTAAACGCCAACCGTTGAGTGTTGTAGTGTTAACCGGACCCCGGTCCCCCATCGGCGATCTAGATCCAAACATATCGAATTGTACATTAAAATTAAATTGCAATTTAAAAATATACATTTTGCATGTCTTAAATTATGTTAATGTTATCTCCTTCTTCTAAACATATATCCTCAATTAGAAGTTTTAAAAAACATTCTCAACTTGTTCGACTCTCTCCTTCCACCACACATCCCATGTAGATAGAAACATTTAATCATTCACAAGTTGACCAATAACATAAAGTAGTTCCCCTTTACACGCAGTCTTCAAAAAACATTCATCAACCCCAATTATTTGTTTACAACCATTTATCTAACCACTGTTACCTATCTCAAAACAAACCTACATTCTATGAAATTTTGTTTCACCCATGGTTTCGTCTTTAATGGTTTTAAGAATAGAAACAGTGTTCGGGATGATAATTCTTTCCTATCCACTTTTTTTTCCTTTCTTGGAAAAACTATTAGGAACATCCTTCTTCGCTGCATTGCACCCTCGTTCTGTATGAGTCTTGTAATCCATTTTAAATTAACTTTGTAATCACATGAATAATATGTTATAACATCTTTTATTATTTCTTTTGATTCAAACACCATGCCTACTATGTACCTCCTTAGACTCTGAAAAGAAGGGTTGAATTTTAAATGAGAAGATTGTTGTCTCCTTACTTGATGAGATAATACATCATCAAGTATTAATACATCATCAAAGTTTTACGCGCGACCCTAAATATCGATTGAAATCCTTGAAATTGTTTGAAATATAATTGCGAGAACATTGTGTATTTTAACTTATGTAAAAGTATTACATTATTTGTGAGTGGTGTAACTGACGAGCAGTAAATAAGACTCGGTCGGGAGTGTGTTTGTTGAATATTCCAGTTAGTGAATATCCTTCTCACTGTTTGAGAAGAAGGGGTGAAGTAGGAGATTCAACTCCGAACATCCATAAAAAACTGTCCTGTGTTCTTCATTTTATTTTTCGGATTATTTATTCTAACCAATCGAACCGAAATATCGATAATATCAACTGAAATAACTTATACTCCCCTTAGCCGAACTGGCTTTCCCTTCATTCAAACTGACTTCTCCTAATACCTTCAAACCGAATTGTGTGTTGCTTCAGATTGAAACAAACATTTCCATCCTTGAACTCGGTTCAAGAGTTTGTGACAATCTGTGTAGTGTTAAGAGCAGTTCTAATTTTTAACCGAATTAGTACCAGTGTGTTGTGTGTGTTGTTTGTAAGAGATCTACCTTTAGCAGGACCTCGGTCCTCTATCGGCGATCCCGATCCTAACAAGTAGTATCAGAGTAGGAATCATAACACTCAAGCAACCGAAAGAGATGGGAAGCATGACCCACAACGATAGGCCACCCATGCTAAACAGTGAAGTGTTTAGCGTCTGGAAGGTTCAGATGTATTTACATCTGATCACTTTGGATGATAAAATGAGCACCATCCTAAAGGAAGGACCGATAAATATTGAGAAAGAGAAAGAAGTATGGACGACTGAAGATAGGAGAAGAAAAAACCTGGACAACCATTGCATGAGACACATCTTCAAAGTTGTGGACGATAATACGTTCAACAAAATCAGAGATTGTCAAAGTGCAAAGGAAGCTTGGGAAACTATCATTCAGATCCATGAGGGAACGAAAGAACCAAGGAGAATAAAATCTTGGTGGCAACTCAAAAGTATGAGAACATCAAGATGATGCCGGGAGAGAACATGAAGGAGTTCAGTGATCGGTTCACCAGCGTGGTGAACGAGCTGTACACACTTGGAAAAATATATGAAAACTAGGAGATCATTGTAAAAGCATTGAAATCTCTACCAAGTGCATGGGACATAAAGACCATGGAGATGAGGGAATCAAGCAATCTTGGGCAGATGAAGTTGCACGACGTGTTTGAGGACTTGTCAAAAGCGGTTTCTATATCAGCCGCTCCGGTTCCTGTCAAAAGCGCTGATCAGATTGGTGAAGACGTGATGGCCATGCTAGCACAGAAATTCGGAAGATTCTTGAAGAAGAATCAACCATCTAACAACTATAATTGTAACTCGACAAATCCAATGTAAGATGCTTTAACTACAATACTTTGGGTCATTACAGGTCAGATTGCATGAGAACGAGACGGGATGACTGGAAACCGGCTGACAACTACTAGAGAGGTGAAAGGAGTAACATGTAAAGGAAAAGAAATCCAGAAGACACTCATAGCATCTGACGGTGGAAGCGACTGGGCCTACTTAGACACGGATAACGACGAAGAAAGAGTCACCTTCTTCATGGCAAATGAAGAAGAGGTATTCGACTTTTCCTCTAAAGAATTTACTAAAGAAGACTTAGTTATTGCACTCAACGACATGGCCGCTGAGTTCGAAAACTTGTCTTCTCTTATACCGACCCGATCAAACTACGAAACTGGAGAGTCAAGTGGTATCGCTGGTGAGTCAAGCGGAACCACGGTATATGAACCGATTGAACTATCCTTAGAGAACGAGAAGCTTAAGGAGACAGTTCAATCGTTAACCGAAGAAAATGAGAGAAACAAATTTGTCACGGCTGCCTAGAAAAGATCTAGTGAAGCGGTGAGCCAGATGTCTAATTATCAAAGACATCCCAAATGCAAATTTGGTCTTGGATACAAAAAAAAACAAATCCACCAACAACAACTATTCCAACAGGATGAAACTCACAAAAGACAATCTTCACTTTATAAGATTTGTCAAGAGCTCTTCAACCGACATTGACACAGAATGTTCACATAAAACTAATCAACAGTCACCAACACTAAAAAATAAGGCACTCTTAGGCATACAGAAAGATGTCAAGCCAAGTACTAGTGAATCAATTAGAACTATCAATGGAAATGTTATCCGACTTATTAAAGTCTGGATCCCTAAGAGACTAATCAATCACGGACCCAAGTAAATTTGGGTACCATAAAGGGGTAAATATTTATTTTTTGCAAGATTTGAGAAGCAAGCCGCTAGGAAACTCGGAATGGTACTTGGAGAGCGGGTGTTCAAGACACATGACCGGAAACAGTGGACTACTAGTTCATATTATTTATGAAGTCGGAGCAATGATAACTTTCGGCGAAAATTCAAAAGGTAGAGCCGTGGGAAATGGTAAGATTGTCCATGAGAACTTGTTTATAAATAACGTGCTCTTAGTAGAAAACTTGCATTTCAACCTATTAAGCATTAGTCAAATGTGTGACGTAGGGTACACGATTGAATTTCATAAGCATGCATGCCTAGTTAAAAATCATCACGGTAATACACTTCTAACCAGAAATAGGATTGGAAACATTTACAAAGTGGACTGGAAAACTACAACTTAGAACCTGGTCTGCATGATAGCTAGGAACGATCCGAATTGGCTCTGGCACAAGCGGCTAAACCATCTAAATTTCAAAACCTTAAATTTCATATGCTCTAAAGAATTAGTTCATGGCTTTCTAAACATCAAATTTTCAAAAGATAAATTATGTGTTGCATGTCAAATGGGAAAACAAATAACATCATCCTTTAAAAGAAAAGGAAATTTCCAATCCAAATAATGCTAAGAATTACTACATATGGACTTGTTTGGACCGGTTATGGTGACAAGCCTAGGAGGCATGCATTATACCATGGTAGTTGTTGATGATTATTGTAGATTTACTTGGGTAACATTCTTTGCTTTTAAAGATCAAGCTACACAGAACTTGAGCAAATTACTTTTAAGAATACAAAATGAGAAATCTATCTAAATTAACAGAATTAGAAGTGATAGAGGAACCGAATTCACAAACAGTACTTTAACTACTTTTCTTGATGATTCTGATATTAGGCACGAGTTGTCTAGTGCCAGAACACCTCAACAAAATGGCATGGCCGAGAGAAGAAACCGAACTCTCAAGGAGCCGCAAGGTCCATAATAGCTGATTCGGGTATTGCTCAAAAATTTTTGGCTGAAGCTATCAATACTGCTTGTTACACTCAAAACCGGTCATTATTTACTAAATGGCTAACTAAAACGCCATTTGAAATATACCAGAGTTCCTAACATCCGATATCTTAGGATCTTTGGCTGTAAGTGTTATGTTCACATCAACGGCAAATACTATCTGACCTCGTTTGATGCTAAATCCGATGAAGGAATAATGTTGGGTTATTCAGCTGTTAGTAAGGCATATAGAGTTTATAATACTAGAACCTTAACGGTTGAAGAATCTTCTTATGTTGTCTTTGATAAATCTATTGAACGTAACACTGCAACACCCTCTGACCTTCACAACAGAATAGAAAATTTTAATATCTATTTTAATGATGAAGATGAGGTTCCGGTCTATAGACGGTTTGTCAATGATCAAGTGGTTAATGCTGAAAATCAGCCTGATCAAGCTGCCTTACCGAAGAAAGTTGACGCCTCAGTGTCCACTGAGGAAATCGATCGGTCTGACTCTGATAAGCCTACTAACCCGTCTAACCTTGACCAGTTAACTGGACGCTTGGAAGACACTACCAGAATAAACCTCAGAAGGAATAGAAATTATCCTCTTGAACTTATAATAGGTAATCTCTCATCACCCGTTCGAACTAGGCAACAAAATTTGGAAAAATATGAAAACTCAGCTTTCATATCACGAATTGAGCCGAAAAAGGTGGATGAAGCATCGCTAGATCCCGATTGGATCTTAGCAATGCAAGAGGAGTTAAACTAGTTTGAGAGAAATAAAGTCTGGCACCTAGTTCCAAGACTGAAACAACAATCGGTCATAGGAACAAGATGGGTGTTCATAAATAAACTCAATGAAGATAGTTTGGTTACGAGGAACAAAGCCAGGCTAGTGGCTCAAGGATACAAACAAGAAGAAGACATTGATTTTGAAGAATCATTTGCTCATGTGGCTAGACTTGAAGCCATTAGAATATTTTTGGTATTTATGACTTTCAAAAACTTTAAAGTTTTCCAAATGGATGTCAAAAGTGTTTTTCTAAATGGTAAACTAAGTGAAGAAGTGTATGTTGAACAACCTCCGGGTTTTAAAAATCCGGAACTAATAAGACATGTATATCGGCTGGATCAGCCGACCGGATATCATGTTCACGGTCAGAGTATGCAAAAGATTTCAAGCTAATCTAAAACAGTCACACAATACTGCGGCTAAAAGGATATTAAAATATCTGAAAAGAACTTAAGACGTGGGACTATGGTACCCAAAAGACTCAAGTTTTAACTTAATAAGCTACTCTAATGCAGACTATGCAGGCTGCAAAATCGATCGATAAAGTACCAATGGGACATGCCAGATTCTGGGAGACCGGCTCATCTCTTGATACAACAAGAAACAGACCTCAATTGCAACTTAAACCGCAGAGGCGGAATACCTAGCAGCCGGAAGCTGCTGTACACAACTCCTTTAGATCCAACAACAACTAAGAGATTTCGGTGTAACTACTGAAGAGTCTCCAATCTTTTGTGATAACACTAGTGCAATAGCGATCACATACAATCCAGTGTTACACTTGAGAACGAAGCATATTGATATCAGACACCACTTTATCCGGGAGAATGTGTAACAGAAGCACATCTGGCTGGAGTATGTGACAATTGATCAACAAGTAGCTGATATCTTCACCAAGACACTACAGGAAGCTAAGTTCTCTTACTTTCGAAATATCTTAGGTCTTGCCGATAACAAGCAAATTTTAGTTTAAACAAATGTGCATGCTTTTAAAAAAAACGGCCAAATAAAGTTATGTTCTTTCAAACCGGCCAACAATTACAAGTTTTGAATATTTATTCTAAATAATCAAAAAGGGAGAAATTGTAAGAAAAAATTAAGTAAGTTACTTTTTCAAACCGGCCAACAATTTCAAGTTTTGAATATTTATTCTAAATAATCAAAAGGGAAGAAATTGTTAGAAAAATTAAGTTAATTTTAAACCGGCCAAAAAACATAATTAGTCTCAAACTTTCTTGTGCAGGTACAGCTCAAGTCGCATTGGACCGGTTGAGGCATTCTGTCTCAAGGATCTGGACATAATCAAGTAAATCGATTTGACTCCTCTCACCAGATCGGCTGAGATATAAACCGTATGAAGTATCATTTCCGGCTGGCTCAAATTATCGAAGATCTTAAGGCCAACGGGAAATTATTAAAAGTAATGAAATTTGTGAAGATGACGTAATAAAATGATAAAGATATTTATTGGAAATACACAGAAGAAGGATTTGAATCAGAAGCATGCGACAAAAGAAATGATTACTGATTATCCAAGATTACAAGAAACTTCTGACACAGGCGGCCGACTAATGCATGTCTACCTTGTGTCCAAAATGGTAAGGCGTGCATGCTACCTGACTCTGACCGGCACGGCTTTAGATGACCAATCCAATGGAGAGTGAAAAATATGACAGTTGTCATCTTTTTTATATAAAATAGAAACTCAAATGTGTTAAACAGAGAGCGATTTTCCACATACGCGTGACATTCATATGGATTTCCCAATTTTACAACGACACAAATTTTACGCGCGACCCTAAATATCGATTGAAATCCTTGAAGTTGTTTGAAATATAATTGCGAGAACTTTGTGTATTATACCTTGTGTAAAAGTATTACATCATTTGTGAGTGGTGTAACCGACGAGTAGTAAATAAGACTCGGTCGGAGTGTGTTTGTTGAATATTCAAGTTAGTGAATATCCTTCTCATTGTTTGAGAAGAATGGGTGACGTAGGAGATTTATCTCCGAATATCCATAAAAACCTGTCTTGTGTTCTTCATTTTATTTTCTGGCTTATTTACACTAACCAACCGAACCGAAATATCGATTATCTCAACCGAAATAACTTATACTCCTCTTAATCGAACCGACTTTCCCCTCATTCTAACCGACTTCTCCTAATACCTTCCAAACCGAATTGTGTGAGTTGCTTCATATTTCAATAGACATTTCCGCCCTTAAACTCGGTTCAAGAGTTTGTGATAATCTGTGTAGTGTTAAGAGTGGTTCTAATCTTTAACCGGATTAGTACCAGTGTGTTGTTTGTAAGCGATCTACCTTTAGCATGATCCCGGTCCTCTATTGGCAATCCCGATGATAACAATCAACATGAACATATTCAGTGAGATCAAGTCATGCTCTTCCGCTAAAGAAATTTGGGAGAAGTTGATTCAAATTTATGGTTGTAATGATCAAATTAAGGTCAACCAAAAAGAGCATAAGGTTCTTGTGAGAGTTGAAAACAAGTCCAAGTGGTTCGATAGCGATTCATGTGACTCATATAATGAAAACGATACCGAAGTCGTCACATGCTTGATGGCAGATGACCAATCTAAGGTATTTGACTTCTATTCAAAAGATTTTACTAGAGATGATTTAGATGTTGCACTCAATGACATGGTCATTGAGTACAAGAAGTTATTAGACTCATTTAATGAAATGAAATCAAAATATGAGGCCAATAACTCTATTCCAGTTCAAGTTTCTGAACCAATTGTTTTTGAAAACAAAGTGGATTAGCTCTCATCTGAGAATGAGATGCTCAAAGAAAAGGTTCAAACCCTATCTTCAGAAAACCAATGTTTGACATATGTGGTCAGCTCATGGACGAAGTCTGGAGACGCTGTTAGACAACAAATCTATATGTTGAGGCCTGCCGGATGCAAATCCGGTTTAGGATTTGACAGTAATGACTCTGAAAAATCCTGTAAGAAGTTAAACTCAACAACAAACAAGTTTAAGCCTATAAACTTTGTCAAAGTGAACTTAACTGATAGTGAAACTGATCCAAGCTGTGAAGATCTAATATTAAACGATGAGATAATGCATGTTCCGCCAACTATTAGCTAGTTGAAACTGAAGAAGAAAACAACCAGCAAGTTTGGTTAACTAAAACCTGACAATAAGTTAAGGAGTTTTAAACAAAAATCATCCTATAAAGTGAAGGGATCAACTGTTAGATGGAAGACGTCTGTTAAGCCTAAAACATACGCACTTTTCACAACTTAAAAAGGGAAATCCATCAAAATAACTCATATAGGGATTCCTAAGGGACTGATTGATCGAGGACCCAAATGAATGTGGGTACCAAAAGATTATAAATATGTTTTTGTGTAGGTACATCAGAATAAACTGCCTGGAGGATTTAGTTTGGTATCTAGACATCGGATATTCCAGACACATGACTGGAGATAGACGACGTTTAACTGAAATAGTAGATTGTTCAGGTCCAAAAATCACTTTTGGTGATAATAGGAAGGGTAAGACTATGGGTAAGGGTAATACTATCCATGGTAATAACACCATTAACAACGTGCTACTTGTTGAAAACTTGTGTTATAATCTAATCAACATTAGTCAATTATGTGATAATAGATTTTCTATTGATTTTCAAACTCATGCATGTCTGGTTAAGGATCAACAAGGTAACATTTTGTTGACCGAAGTAGGGTAGGAAACTCTTATAAGATGAAGTGGAAAAATAAGATATCTGATCCTATATGCATGATTATCAAAAATAACCAGAACTAGCTATGGCATAAAAGATTAAATTATCTTAATTTTAAAATTATTAACAACATTTGTTCGCATAATCTGGTGTTTGATTTACCTAAGGACAAGGTTTGTCCTTATTGCTAGTTAGGCAAGTAGAGAAATCATTGTTTAAAAGTAAAAGGGAAATATCAGTCCAACCGGTGCTTGGAAATTTTAAATATGGATCTTTTCGGTCCAATTCTTGAAAAGAGCTTGGAAGGAAAGAGATTCATCTTAGTCATTATTGATGATTTTACACGATTTACATGAGTAGTGTTTTTACAATTTAAGGATCAAACGGCTGAGAATTTGATTAAGATCCTTAGAAGAATTCAAAACCAAAAATCTTTTAAGCATTGTTTCTATTAGAAGTGATTGGGAACCGAGTTCACTAACAGATTCCTAACTTTCTATCTCGAGGAGTCTGGTATTAGACACAAGTTATCTAGTGCCAGAACTCCACAACAAAATGGTATTGCTGAAAGAAGAGTTAGGAAACTGAAGGAAGCAACAAGATTTATGTTTGCTGACTCAGGTGTTTCTCAGAAGTTCTAGACAGAAGCCATAAACACAACACGCTACACACAAAATCAGTCAATAATTAATAAATGCTTTGACAAAACACCGTATGAACTGTTTTATGGAAGAATTCCTACAGTTTCCGACTTTCCAGTATTCGGGTGTAAGTGTTTTATTCATAATAATGGGAAAGAGTATTTGATCGATTTTGATGCTAAAGCAGATGCTGAAATCATGTTAGGTTACTCCTCAGTTAGTAAGGCTTTTAGAGTATACAATAATCGAACACAAATTGTTGAGGAATCCTTCCATGTTGTTTGTGATGAATCTGTTGAAAACAATTCTATTGATCCCATCGATCTTGCTAACAGATTAGAAGCGGAAAGTCTTGAATCTGATAGTGAAGATGAAGCCCCTGTTCAAATGAATTATTTGTCTGATCAAGTGGTTGATCCGGTTGAGAATCAACCAGACGTCTAAACTTTCGTTCAACAGGTTGTTGATAGTTCGGACATCGCGAGGCCATCTAATCAGACATCTAACTCTTTAGGATCAAACTTTAGATGGAACAAAAATCATCCACCATAATTGATAATTGGTAATTTTAACTCTTCTCGTAGGACAATACGCCAATTACTGGATGAAATGGATAACTCCGCCTTTATTTCTCAAATTGAACCTAAGAAAATTGGTGAAGTAGTGCTTTATCCAGATTGGATTAATACCATGCAAGAGGAGTTAAACCAATTTGTAAAAAATAAAGTGTGGCATCTAACTCCAATGTCGACTAATCAATCGGTCATTGGAACTAGTTGGGTTTTTCGAAACAAGCTTAGTGAAGATGGCTTAGTTGTAAGAAATAAAGCTCGTTTGGTTGCCCAAAGATACAGACATGAGGAAGGAATTGACATTGATGTGTCATTTGCACCTGTAGCTAGACTTGAGGCAGTCAGAATCTTCCTGGCTTATGCATCATTTAAAAAATTCAAAGTTTTTCAAATATATTTGAAAAGTTCATTTTTAAATGGTACTTTAATTGAAGATGTTTATGTTGAACAACCTCCTGGTTTTCTAGATCATACTTTATCAAATCATGTTTCAAAACTTGACAAAGCTTTATATGGTTTGAAACAAGCTCCCAGAGCTTGGTATGATACTTTGACTAAATTTTTGTTTGAACATGACTTTACTATTGGCTCAGTTGACAAAACACTATTAGATTTGTTAAAGACTCTCATATTATTCTTGTTCAAGTATATGTCGATGATATTATATTTGGGTCAACTAACCCCAAATTATGTGAGAAATTTGTCAAACTGATGTAGGACATATTTGAGATGAGTATGATGGGAGAATTAACTTTCTTCCTTGGGCTTCAAGTTCGTCAACTAGAGAAAGCAACTCTCATCAACCAAACCAAATACACCAAGGAGCTGTTAATGAAATTAGGAATGGAGAGTTGCTCGGCTGGAGCCACTCCAATGAGTTCCTTAAGCAAGCTAGATAAAGATGAAGGAGGCCAGAGTGTGGACATCACTTCCTATAGAGGAGTCATCATCTCTTTTCTCTATCTTACTTCTAGTCGGCCAGACATTCAATTTATTATCGGTGTCTATGGAAGATTCCAGGCTAATCCTAAACTATCTCACTTTACTACTCCTTAGCGAATCTTGAAATATTTTAATTGAACTCAAAATGTGGGACTGTATCCAAAGGATTTCAGTTTCAATTTAACAAGTTTCTCATATGCATATTATGCATGTTTCAAGATTGATCGTAAAAGCACTAGTGGAACTTGCCAATTCCTTGGATCGTTTGATTTCTTGGTACAACAAGAAGCAAACGTCGGTTACCACGTCTACAGCTGAAGCAGAATATCTTGCAGCAGGTAGTTGCTTCTCTCAGCTTATGTGGATTCAACAATAGCTGAGGGAATATGGAATTGAAGCAGAATAATCTCCAATTTTGTACGACAACTCAAGTGCAATTGAAATAACCTACAATCTAGTTCTGCACTCTTGGACAAAGCATATCGAAATCAGACATCATTTCATTCAAGAGCATATCAGTCAAAAGCATATTCGCCTAGATTATATCCCAACAGATCAACAAGTGGCAGTCGTGTTCACGAAGCCATTATCCGAGACTAAGTTTTCTCACTTTAGAAATATTTTAGGACTTGTTGATATTGACTGATTTATTTGAACTGATGATGCACAAATTCAGTGTGAATTTGACTAGATAGACGCGTGTGGACGAAGGTCTCCATCGATCTAATAGATCAATCGTTTAAAGAATGTGCTTACTTAGACGTGTATTTGCTTAAGTAGTCTGTGCTTCCAGGTTGGATAATTGTCTTGTTTTAAAAAATACGCAGGTTAGACGTCTGAGTCTAATAGACGTTTAGACGACTGTAAGACAAGAGTAGTTGGAGGCTCACGTCTAACCAGACACATGTCTAAGACATGGTATTTAAGAGTAATTAGATGTCCAAAGTATAATAGACTTTTGGATGTCTATAAGACATGTGTGGTTTGACGCTTGCGTCTAATAGACTCTTGTGTCTAATAGATGCCTATCCAACTTAGAGGTAAAGTATGTGGACGGTAAGTTAGAAGTCTAACTACGTACGTCATTAGACCTCATATCTTAAAGCGAGTGGGACAGTTGTCCATTGTTCCATTATCTGTCTATGTACTATTCCAGCTAAAAATTGAACAGTCACTTTTCCAATAACTTGAAGACATATGTCTCTAAATGTTAAAAAGAATGACTAAAATTTCTGAAATCCCTCTACTTCACGCATTACATTAATGACAGACTTTTATGATTATTCTTAAATGCTGCTTGTTTTTAAATGATGAGTCTCTTGGGAACAAGTCTCTATGTTTTTGACAGTTCATATAATCATTGCTTTTATTAGTCACACGTTAGTCCTTTTCTATAAAAGAAACAGTCATATTCGAAGGGATCCTCTTGTGCTTCTTAGTATTATGAATCTCTAGTTCTCTAAAGTCTTCGAAATGGGATCCCTTGTGCCATATATCCTTCAAACAGATTTCGATTATGTATCAAACTTGGTCATTCCTGAAATGGTTGCCATGTTCGAATCCCTCAAAGTGGTATGCCTTGAAAATTTTCTTAGGGCTCTTGTCATTATTCACGAACTAGATATTTGTGAATTTTTTAAGTATGGAGGCATATACGACAACAGACTTGTCGTAGAAAAGATCTTTGATGATTATACCTGTTTTTATGAGGAATCCTTCGCTCGTTTCTTCGATCCTCCGACCGAGGGACTGTCTGAGTTCCCTACATCTTCTAAGGAAGTCCTATCTGAGATGAGACTTGCCTTCTCCAACACAACTCTTGATGGGAATCTCATTCTTGTCGAAACTCACGGAATAAAGTCCGCTCTAAAAGCTGAGTTTACCCTGCTCAACGATATCATCTCCATGTCTCTCTTGGCCAAGGGCTTCTCAAACTCATACTCGAAGATTGTCTTCGAGATAATGATTTCTATCACTAAGGGGACATCAATCAACTGGTCAAAAATCATTTTAAAAAACATGACTGAGATGATTTCTCCTGAAAGGAGGCCTCCTGGGTATGTTGTCCAGCTTAGCATGCTTCTTCTTACTCTCCTCTCAAATGTCGGAGGACCTGGGATCCTCATTAAATCCTCTAGGGTGTTGAACTATCAAAGAGTTCTTGACTACGTTCTCTAGGTAGGAAAAATTAAGCTCAGAAAAAGAAATCAGGAGATTCTTTCGGCCGAAAGAGCTAATTATGAATTTATAGCTCCCGATGATTTTAAAAAGGGGGAAATGAAGTGGTCTTAGGCCCATGGGAACTAAGGGTAGAAAGGGATAAGGAAAAGAACCAATCTTTTTGTTATTTTTAGGAAATTTTCGATTATGTTATCTCCTCCATTGAAAGTATGAATATATGATCTTTTGTTTATTACTACTTTGTTGTTTATCGATTGTGTCTATTTGTCTTAAGTATTTTTAACTAAGTTTTAACATCATCAAAAAGGGAAATTGTTGGGTCAAATTATTTTAACTAAAATAATCAAGAGAATAAGACTATACTAATTCAGGCGTGGTCTAAGTAGGCTAATAGGTGTGTTACGTAATTAGACGTTGTAGTCTAACTCCATTAGACGTGATCTAATGGGTAACATAGTTAGATGTTGTAGTCTAAGTCCATTAGACGTGGTCTAATGGGTAACGTAGTTAGACGTTGTATTCTAACTCCATTAGACGTGGTAGTCTAATGGGATGCATAGTTAGACGCTGTAGTTATAATATGTAGTTAGACGTTGACGTCTAACTCCATTATAGAAATTCAGTTTTGTCTCATTTATGAAGGGAATATTTATGTTTCCAAAACTCCTTGGGAAGGAGTTACTTTTGACCGGTTGCGGAGCTCGAGGTGGAGAATCTAGTTAGAAAGGAACTAAGTTTGTGTAATTTCCCATGTAGTTGGAAGTTGAAAGTTACTTTTCATTAATGAAAATGAAATACAAGAAACCGAAAGGGACATAGTTAAAGCCGAAAACGACATAGACTAAACCGAGATGATTATAATGATACAACCGGTTCGTACAGCAAAATGACCGGTTGTAGGAAGGAGTGACTTAATTGCCGGAGGAGTTGAGGTGTCGGTTTTTCCTCTTCCATGCCTTCTCAAACCGCTCATAGAATGAGTCGGCAACTTCCTTGGTTATGACCTGTGCCTGATTCAGTCCTTCGCCCGAACAGAGTGGAACCCCGTGTTCAATGAGTAGGCAGCTGATCTGAGGGATAAGGCCGGTTTGGCGAATGCTGATCATCCAGATCAGGACATCGAATAACACCTTAGACTAGTTGACCGGTGTATTTGTTGTGATAGCGGTCATCATATTGAAAGTTGTAGCACAGTAGGTGTTGGTCACATCCTTACCTAGGATGCCACGACCGATGATATCATTGAGAAGCTGGTATTCAGCTCTTAATGATGACCTAGCACCGTGGTCACTGACCGGATGGTTTGACCGAGAGAAGCTCAAGGAGATTTTGACTTTCAGTCCGGCCGGAACGTTCAGATCAGTGATCCCTTGCTTCGGATGATCGAAGCATCGGGCGAAGTCACTTTCCGAGAAATCAAACACAGTCCCTCTGACCCTAGATTGAATGAGGGTGTCGAAATGAGGGGTACCACGGAAAACCCTTGCGTTATAAAAGAACTCCAGGACGGTTTCGGGGAAGATGACATGTTTGTCATCTAGGAAGGATTTTAGACCGGTATCTTCAAGTGACTTGAGCATTTTGAAAATTTCATAATGCTCTATACTTTAAGCAGAATCGAAATATACTTGAAGAATGTTTGGAAACTGAGACATTTTTGTCTTAGTGAGAGGATAAGTTGATACTTGTGAGTATTTTGTCTGATGTTTGCCTAAGTTATATATTAGTAGAGGGATGATAGTATTATCCAATGGATGACAATTGATGTATTCTATTGACCATAGGATAAAACATATTGCATGAAATAAGCATGTCTACAACCTAGGATGTGAGTCATAGGTCTGGACGGTGAAAGATATCATATCTTCACGTGTTTTGAGGTATGACCATTTTGCTTTGAAAATGTATCTTTTCAGAACAGATAACTCTAAACACAGATAATTATTCCACTTTTGTTCGGAGACCAAATAATCCGGAGTACATTATTTCTAAACCGGTCGGTTTTCAGTTATTTGTTCTGATGCGGTTAATTGGTGCATGCACTAAGTAACCGGTCGGTTTACTCTAACTGATAGACAAAGCGGTTCTTCAATAGGTACCTTGGTGAATTTGGAATCCGACAATTTAGGAGGAACTACCGGTTTTGTCTGTCCGAACCGATTTTCCCTTTTAGACATTTCTAAGAGATAAGCTGATTAATATCGGTTAAACCGAGTATGTTTCTAAAGTGAGAAAACTTAGCTTCCTGTAGGGGTTTTGTGAAGATATCGGCTACTTGTTGTTCTGTTTATACGTATTCCAGCCGGATGTGCTTCAACATGACATGTTCCTGGATGAAGTGATGCCTTATGTCGATGTGCTTGGTTCTAGAGTGTAAGACCGGATTGTATATGATTGCTATGGCACTTGTGTTATCACAAAATATCGGAGACTCTTCGGCTGTGATACCGAAATCCTTCAGTTGTTGTTAGATCCACAGAAGTTGTGAACAGCAACTTCCAGCTGCCAGATATTCGGCTTTTGCGGTTGACGTGGCAACCGATGTCTGTTTCTTGCTGTGCCATGAAACAAGCCGATGACCTAGGAATTGGCATGTTCCGCTGGTAATTTTTCTGTCAACCTTTCAACCTGCATAGTCTGCATCTGAGTAACTTGTGAGATTAAAAGATGAGTCCTTTGGATACCACAGACCGACTTCAGGGGTTCCCTTTAGGTATTTCAAGATTCGCTTTGCGGCTGTGTAGTGAGACTGTTTTAGATTAGCCTGGAATCTCCCACACACACCGACCGCACATAGTATATCTGGTCTACTTGCTGTCAGGTATAAGAGAGAACCGATGATTCCTCGGTAAGCTGTCAAGTCTACTACCTGACTGTCATCATCCTTGTCCAAATTGACTTATGAGCTCATTGGGGTAGCGGCTGACGAGCATGTATCCATCCCAAATTTCTTTAGAAGTTCTTTTGTGTATTTAGGTTGACTGATGAAAGTTCCTCCATCGAGTTGCTTAACCTGAAGGCCTAGGAAGAAGCTTAATTCTCCCATCATACTCATTTCAAATTTGTTAGTCATCAAGGTTGAGAATTTATGACATAGCTTAGGATCGGTTGAGCCGAAGATGATATCATCTACATATATTTGAACAAGTAGAATGTGTTCCTTTTTCTCAAATTTAAATAGTGTTTTGTCCACCGAACCGATGGTAAAATCATGTTTTAACAGAAATGCGGTTAGTGTATCATACCAAGCTCTAGGAGCTTGTTTTAAACCGTACAAGGCTTTGTTTAAGCGGTATACATGATTAGGCAGGTCATCATTTTTAAAACCGGGTGGTTGTTTAACATATACTTCCTCACGTAGTTCACCATTCAAAAATGCACTTTTGACATCCATTTGAAAAACTTTAAAAATTTTGAAAGCGGCAAAGGCTATAAAGATCCTAATGGCTTCAATCCTAGCTACAGGGGCAAATGATTCTTCAAAATCAATGATACCTTATTTTACCAATCTACCTTGTAAATATTTTCTAACCTATTTCCGGTTAGCAGTATGATACCTTGGGAATTTTTAACTAATCATGCATGTTTAAGGAATTCTACAGTGTATCCAGCGTCACACATTTGACTAATGCTTAACAGGTTAAAATGCAGGTTTTCAACTAAGAGTACATTATCAATTTTTAAATTACCATGGACAATCTTACCCTTGCCCACAGTTCTACCTTTTGAGTTATCACCGAAGGTAATCATTGCACCGGTTTCTATTCTGATGTCGGTTAGAAGATTGTTGTTTCTGGTCATGTGTCTGGAGCAACCGCTATCCAGGTACAACTCGAAGTTTCCTAGACGTTTCTTCATATCCTGCAAAATATACATATTTATAACTATTTGGTACCCACATTTACTTGGGTCCACAAGCGATTAGTCCCTTAGGTATCCAGACTTTAATAAGTCGGACAACTTTCCCTGTTATAGTTCTAACTAGTTTTCCTACACTCAGTTTGGAGTCTTTCTGCTTTCCTAAAGGTGCCTTATTCAGAGGTGGCCTTTGGTTTAACCTATGTGGTTCGGCTTTCTTACCTTTGGGCCGGTTGGCTATCCTTTTCTCAGGGTGAAGCCATTTTTCAGAGCTAGATGGACTTACATAGATTAGTTCGTCTTCAGGATATGAGGCACTTTGTTCCTCATCGTCGGTTAAAGAGATCTTGACGAAATTTACAAAGGGAAGGTTGCCTTTTGTAAGCTTTATTTTGTCCGAATAGTTCCGGTTGGCGGATTCGTTGTCATTGTACCCAAGACCAAATTTGCATTTGGGATGTCTTTTGTACTTAGACATCTGGTTCACCATGTCACTGGATCTTTTCCATGCGGCTATTCGATACTGGATTCAGGCCTCATCCTGTTCGGTCGGCTCTTGGACTGACTCCTTGAGCTGTTTGGTCTTAGAGGATATTTCAGGTGCTATCTCGGTTTCCAGGACATTATCGGGTTAAATGATTTTTGGTTCGGTCAAGGTAGGTGCTATGGGATCGGTTCTAAAGTTGAGTTGGGTAGGTATTAATGTTAATAGGTTCTTATACTCTGCTACCATATCATTTAGTGCATTAAATAACTCATCTTTAGTAAATTCTTCACAGGGAGAGTCAAATATCTGTTCCTCATTTGCCATGAGGCATGTGAGTTCATCATCACTGTCACTGTGAGACCATAAGCTTCCCCCGTCATCGGCTATCAGTGCTTTTTGGACTTCACTTCCTTCACCGGTTTGTTGATAGTTATTTCGATGATTTTGATCGTCCGGTTTCCGGTCATCCCGTCTTGGTTTTCTACATTCCCACCTGAAATGTCCCAAACAATTGCAGTTATAACATCTAATATTAGATTTATCACCGTAGTTATAGTTGTTGTTGTTTGTCGGTTGGCTTCTCTTCATAAATCTGCAAATTTCTATGCAAGCATTGCCATGGCATCCTCGTTGAACTGTTTAGCGGTTCTGATCTGTGCGGGAGCAACCGGTTCTGTGGATGTGACCAATGCTCTGGTTGAAGTTGAGGCTGAGACTTCATCTTCAGTCCTTGATCTCATTTCAAACTCATATTCCTTAAGATCTTCGAATACGTCGTGTAGCTTCATCTTGCTTAGACAGTTTCATTTCCTCATCACGATTGTCTTTATATCCCATGCACTTGGAAGAGATCTTAGCGCTTTCATGATGACTTCCTTGTTGTCATACTTCTTGCCAAGAGTTGATAGCTCGTCTATCACATCTGTGAACCGGTCACTGTATTCTCTCATTGTGTCTCCCGGTTTCATCTTGATGTTTTCAAACTTCTGGGTAACCACCATTATCTTGTTTTCCTTGGTTCTTTCATTTCCCTCATGAATCTGAATCACCGCTTCCCATATTTCCTTTGCGATTTTGTAATCTCTGACCTTACAGAATGTATTCCTGTCCAAACCGTTAGTGATGCGGTTTCTGGCATGGTTGTCCAGATTGTTTCTTCTCCTGTCTTCAGCTGTCCAGTCCTTTCTGCATCCATGGTGATTAAGTGCAGGTGATTAAGTGCAGGTGAATGCGTGCCTTCCATTTGGCAAAGTCGTCACCTTCTAGCATTGGGGGCCTATCAAACGACATGCTTGCTTGAGTATTGAAACTAACTGCTCTGATACCAATTGTTAGAATCTAGGTCGAGGCTGGGGGACCGGGGTCTGGCCGGTTAGCGTCTTCACTAAACGGTTGGTGTTTAATCCGGTTAGAGATTAACACCGGGTTTCAATACTATACAAACTGTCACAAATCCTTGAACCGAGTTTAAACGCGAAAGTGGTTTGTTTTAGGTTGAAGCAGCACATACACTAGATGGACAGAACCAGATTTAGATAAGGTCGGTTTGGAGTATAGTGGGTCGGTTTTGGGACTCGGTAATTCGGTTAGAGTAGAATCGGTTAGAGTACAAAGTCGGCAGAAAGTAAATAACAAGGGAGAATTTTATTGATGTTCGGAGATAAACTCCTACGTCACCCCTTCCTCTCGAAACCGCGAGAAGGATATTCACTAAGGAATACACAAACACATTCCGATCGAGACTTATTTTCTGCTCAATAATACTCGTACAATTCTCACTGAAATTGTAATCACTCTTCAAATAAACACTTAAGCTCTAAACCTTGTAGAGAGATAGACTTGCAATAAATCTTAGAACTTGTAGTTGGTAGAACTGATAACCGTTTTTCACTTGTTGCTATAGCTTGTAGAGCTGGTAACCGTACAATCAGAACTTGGGTTATTGAAAACTCTTGGAACTGCATTTACTCCTCTTCAGCTCCTTCTTTTATAGGTGAAATGTGCAACGATCACATTTCATTTCCTTGAATCTGATTGGTTGAGAAGAGGTTCAGTGATTCAGACCTGGAGGTCTAGGCTTCCAATGTATAGGTCAAACCGGCTAGGTTTGTCTTTTACTCAATATGGCAACTGTCGGTTGGACAGTTCCCTACACCTAGAGGATTGCGCCTCTGATTTATCTTGGAGTGGAAAGATCTTGTCGGACGATCTTCTTCAGCTTGCAGATTGTCTTGAGACTTGTATTAATATGGAAATACTAAAGTCTGTCACTTCGGTATCATCCTCAACAGATACTCGAAGTATCTATTTATACTAGTCGGTTGTTTATGTTAACCAGATGACTTCCGGTTTTTCCATAACTTCAGATTGACCGAATGTTCAACGATTTTGGCCTTCTGATTTGACCGGTCTTATCTTCTTGTTCGGTCAGGTTTTTTGTTCGGTTGGGTTGCTTGACCGGTTGAGTAACTTGACTGTTTGAGTAACTTGACTGTTCCTGCACAAGAAATTTGTTTTTGTTAAGTTTTTTATTTAACCGATCTAATTTTATCTAACAAAAACAGATATTAATATCTAACAGGATTAATATTGAATCGTTTGTCATAAGCTGTTCACAATAGTCATACCCTAGTCTCTATTGTTAGTACCAATCCTATTTAATTCAGACAATAAAATAAGACCTAATCCAATTTAGGCAATAAATAAGACATGATTCTTCTATCCAATAAATATGCAATTATATGAATGTTTGAAATGATTCTAATGATATGCAAAAATAAAACTTATAGTAATGTCTATTATCAATTGATATTACAACATTAAATGGAAACAAAATATTAATGATATACAAGAATTTGAAAGAACTTACTATAATATCCATTAATAATAGTGTTCTTGTTCTTAATTAAATTAAACTAGGTAAAACAAAAGTCAGTATGTCCATAGTTATGAAACAATAACTTACTATAATACTCAATATCCATTAATATTAGTATTGTTCATCAAACATAATTCAATGGAGTTTCATATATACTAAATAAAGAATAAAATTCAAATAGTAACAAAATAAAGTGTCAAGATTACTTATGAGCTTTTAGATGATGAGAATGTTGTAGATTTAAATCTTAACCCTAAATTCAACATATCTTAATCTAAACCTAAATACAACTAAACAACATTAACGAACTAAGAATTTAAACCTAAATCAAACCAATATAAATCTAAATTAAACAAAAATCTAAATATCTTAATTGTTGATGGTCTGATGTAGAATTTCTTTGAGATGAATCAATAAGAAAGAATTGAAAAAGAAAAAGATGTCTTGGAGAAGATAGAAAACTTGTTGAAATAAAATGACGTATTTGACATATAGAAATGAAATTAAAACATTTTATTTCCATGTGTATTAAAATAGACGGATCTAACATCCGTTTAATAAAAAGCCCAAATAACCAATATTTTGATAGTTCGAGCCCATATGCCTCAAATCAAAGTTTGAACCCCAAATGGTAATTGAATCTTGTTTTGAATTTTTATAATTTAGAGAAAATTTGATTTATGTTATAAGTTTTGGGTTATATTTGATTTTCTTTTCAATTTTGATTTTATTTGTGGAAGTGAACGATACGGTATGAAAGTGACCCTAAATAATGGGAAATTATTAGGATTATTGAAAATTCACAATAAAGTCGTTGTATTTGAAAAGATTCGGTGACTCGTTTCTCTTAAAGATTGTTACTATACAAGATTAATGACATACATTTTTTTTATCATGAAAATCTTGTACCATAATACATATATTTTGTTAATTGAATTTTTTTACTTATTTAGAATTTAGGGATTTAAATTTTTATATTTTTTCAAAAATTATTTAGGATGTGTTTGAATTATAAACAACATTATAATTATAATTTTAATGTTAATTTCAACCTAATTAAAATTTATTTACAATTCTATTCATATGTTTAAAAATAAAAATAAAAATTATAATTCAATTTAATTCTTATATTTGAACAAACAAAATACAATTATTGGAAGTAAAATCAAATAAATTAAATGTGTTTATCTATTGAAATTAACATAGTAATTTTAATATGTCACCAAAATACAAATAAGAATTAACTCCAAATTACCATATATTTGACTTATTGTTTTACTTCGAATTAAGATTATTTGTAGTCCTGCCTTATCTATATGTACATGGAAAAAATAATGAGATATAGTTCTATTAATTAATACCGAACATTATATAATAAATTTTAAAAAACAACATACAAAAAAACTTTATTGAATCACTAGCATAATTTCATGATTTTTCAAACAAAATTTAGGGTTTTATATGTTTTAGAATTTAGAATATTTTTTTTTATAAAAATAAAGATTAAGAATTTTCATTTAAAATATTTAAGTGAATTGTAAGATTTTTAATAAAAACATGCTTAAAAAGTGGTTGTATTGGCTAAAATAAGCATGTCGTGTATGATTATAAAGTGTTAATATCTACTATATAATAGTAGGTGATATTGTGTCTGATTAATGCTTAATTAAAAAATATTATGCATATAAAATATTTAAATTTTCAGATTATAAATAAAAGTTATTTTAAACTTTGGTATAAAATTGATATTATTTAATTTTCATAGTATCTTTACACATATAAAATCGATTATCGGACGAATATGTCAAGGTTATTAAACATGCCTGCATCATCTCTTCCTCTTATGGTGTCGAGGTTATTAAACATATCCGCAACATCTCTTTCTTTTATGGTTATGACTTTCTTTCTTATCTAAATTATTTTAATTGTTTTTAATATGTGTATGTATATGTCTTATTATTTTTCCTTATTTATAATGAAATTAAATTATTTTTTAATATTTAAAATTAGAATAAATTTAAATTATTTTAAACAAAATAAAAATAAATTTTGTTATCATTTTAGAAAGATAAGTGTGAAATTTTTGTTTAAAATGTTTGATAATTTATTGTAATAAATGAGTATCAAGCCTAATAAAAAAATGTAATGAAATAATTTCCAAAACAACTTTTTACAACTTTAATTAGTCACTAATTTTTTTAAAAATAAATTTTTTTATCAGATTGATATTGTTTTAGTACTATGTTTAATGTCATTAATTAAGAATAAATTCAATAAATTAATAATAAATCATCAAATTATTATTTTTAATAAGTTCATTAATTATAAAAAAATAAAAATATTTTGATTAATAAATCATTATTTATTGTCCTAAATTCTCTAATTCATTGTTAAGTTGTAATTGATTAAATTTAAAAACAAATTTACAAAATTATCAATTATTTTCTGTAGACACACAATTTTTATTGGTCACATATATTTTTTTTTAATATGGACAAAATATTATTTGACTTTATTTAATAATATAATGAAATTTATTTATATAATTAAAATTTCAATATATATATATATATATATATATATATATTTATTGTGTAAGGTGACTTTACAATCTATTCATAATTTTTATTTTTATAATAATTTATTTATTTTTATTCTTAATATGTTACATTACAAAAATTATATTTTGATTATTTAATTAAAAATAAATTTAAAATATATATAGTATAAATAATATTTTATTTCTAAACATAAAATTAATATTAAGTATTGTGTTAAGTTCTGATATGTTATTTTTATAAATTACATTCTTTATATAATTTGTATCATGGTCAAGACATCGTCATTGTTTATTTATCGTGTGTCTGTTTAATAAAAGATAATATGTTTTTTATTTAATAATTATTTTTTAAAATTTTACCTCACTGTTTTTTAATATTGTAGACATCCTAATTTCACACCTTATTTATAATTAAAATTTGGACTTATTAAATAAAATAGTATAAATCAAACAAACTTAAAATAATGAATATTTATTTTAAAATTTATTGTACTTTATGTTTTTTCATGTTACAGAAAAAAAAAGATATTACTCCAAATGAGGCCTAGGACTTCATCCATGCGCAAGACGTGCTTTCTTTTTTGGTTAATATTTGATTTTCTCGATCTAGAGTTGGAAAAAAATTTGAGACCAAATTTGTGGAGAGAAGAGAAGAGAAGAGAAGAGAAGAGAAGAGAAGAGAAGAGAAGAGAAGAGAAGAGAAGAGAAGAGAAGAAATATGTATGAGGCTCTCTCTCCTCCGTCGCTAGCCAAACGCCTCACATTCACTTATTCCAGATTTAATAATAGATAGGTGCCTTATTTATCTACGAACGAAGTACGGAGATAAGGAATAACATATGAGTGTCTCTTCACTTTTTGATATGGCATATTCACAAACAATTTTCATATATATTTATGATTGTTTCAACGATAAATTGTTGAAGTTAGGTAATAGT
This sequence comes from Impatiens glandulifera, assembly GCF_907164915.1. Taxonomy (NCBI): domain Eukaryota; kingdom Viridiplantae; phylum Streptophyta; class Magnoliopsida; order Ericales; family Balsaminaceae; genus Impatiens; species Impatiens glandulifera. The sequence goes on from NC_061868.1 coordinate 22,031,811, forward strand.
TATCTTTGTTACCTTTATATTTTTCAAACCATTAATAACTAAAAACATTACTATTTACTTGTATTTATAACTATTATTTGTTAATCTAATTAAAAAAAAATAGCTTATAGTTGTTTACTAATATCAATTTCATTTGGTTGCTTTACTTTATCTATTAATGTATATTTTTTGGGATTAAGTTGGAGATGACCTATGACTGAAATATCACCAAACAAGATGGTCTCATTGTAGATCCATCACCTTCAGAGCCGTTTTAAGTTTCGTTTGTGTTTTATATTCAATTTTATTGTATTATTTCCCCTAAAATATAAATAAAAAATAAATTAAAAAATCAATATATATATATATAAGATAATAAACTGTTATTATATACATAATCATATAAAATATATAATTAATAACAACTATAATATATATATATATATATATATTATATTCATAAAAATGAATACAAATGTCCTATGAGTTAGTGTCGGTTTAAGAGACCAAAAGGTCACGGGTTCGATTTCATGTGAAACAACTTTAAGTTTAAACGAGAACTATAGATGTGGGGTGTCATGCTAATTCTCCATAATTCCAAAAAATAAATGATCTATATGAGGGAGATATAGATTGTGAAACTTGAATGAGTGAACTTGGAAGGTGTGGATAAGTGCGAACTAAAGGCGTGGATAATTTCAACTTACCATATTTTTCATTTTCTTAAATGTTCATAATTTATATATCTATACTTTTATTCACTTTTTTTATTAAAAACAAAGAAAACAAAATACACATATTAATATTTATATATAAAAATATAAATATGTGAAATAGAAGCTAAAATAGTCCTAATAAAATATATGATCATCATTATCACTTTCAATAATTTAAAATGTTTATTTATATATAAACAAAAAATACAAAAATATATTTCTTAATTTTTTATACCACTTCACTTTTGAACATTAGGAGGTAAAATCAAAAGTAATCAGTCAAACTAGGTTTTCCAAAATTCAATTCCCCTTAATTGTTTAATGACATTTCCCTACGCCTTCTTGATCACTATTCTCAGGGACGAATTTTATCCTAGGGCTGAGGTGAGGTGGGCTTGTTGAAAGAAAAAAATAATCCTCCTTAATCTTTAATTTGTTTTAAATTGAAAAATATAATATATATATATATAATAAAATAAAATAAAACATTTCTATGTATATTAACAATATATACCATAATCTTTTCATATATCTTCTTTCTCAGTTTACCATATCTTAGATTTTATTTTACTAATTCTCTATTCTCTAATTATTTCAACAAAATTTTCATAATTTTTTAAATTCAAGAATAGGTAAAATCTCTTTTTTTTTAATTGTATTCTTTTAATTCTCTTCAGAATTTTCATGTTCTTAATTGGTATAATCGTTAATTTAATTTTGTATATGATATTTATAACTGATTTTATGTATGTTTGATAATGTAGAATTTTGAGAACTTATCATATTAGAATTACTTAATTTTTTTTCCACTTTTTCATCATCGTACTCTAACTTTTCGATTAACTGTTTACTTGAGTTTTTTAAATATTTTTTCAACCTTATCTTCAATTGTTCGATAAATACTTGATATTAAAAATTATGTATATAAAAAATAGAACATCAATATGCTATGCTGCAAATAAAAGAAAGATATTGATATCTTCATTCTTAAAAAAAGATAGTTCGCAAAATTAATAAAGGTTCTCCAACTACACCTACGGTCTTTAGAATAAAAAATTCATCTCCTGGTAAATCTTTATACTCAAAAAAATCATCAACTAATTTAATAGTGATGATATTTGTAAGCTTGCAACAAAATTTTACCTTGAAGATTTTACCGATCAAAACATTATTAACTTTGAAATATGAATTGGTACATCATAAACTTGATGTGATGCCAAATTTGAAGGTTTTAAACTTGTTGAGTTGTGTTTACAATTAACCAAGAGTGGATGATTACAACTTTATGTTATGTTGACTAAATTGATTATTGTTTTAACAATGCATGTTTTTACCACTACTATTGATCGAACATTTTCAACAAATTAAGGAGGTGAAAACGGAACTTCGCAATAAAATGAATATGATATTCTTACTCAACTTATTTAAATATTTTAGTATTTTTAATATATATATATATATAATTTATTACATTAAATTCTAGCCCACCCCAACATTAAATCCTGGATCTGTCCCTAACTATTCTCTTATACAAATTCGAAATATAATCTTCTAGATTTCCATAATAAACGTATATATAGAAAAAACATCGTGTGCACAAGGTATGCATGTGAGTTGCCATAGTCCACATGTGCAACTTCTTTCTTTAATGTAAAGGAGCCTTGTGTTCAAGAACTGCAAGTTCTTTTCACTTACCTATAACTTCGACATGTCGTACAATAGTTGGGACTTGTTCCCTTATTTCATTACCTTTAGAAGATGGAGCTCTTGTTATGGTAGTTGCTGGTGAAACAGATGTTAAAGGAGAAAATGTTACTAGAGATGTTGTTGTTGGTCTTTTAGCACGCTTATCAGATGACTCTACAGTTGTGCTTCAGCAGAGCCTACAACCGTGCTTAGGCTAGTACCAATTCAGGAGTTACCTTAAGAATTTCCTCTACTATAGGGGTTACTTAAAGAATTTTCTCTACTGCATGGACTACCTCAGGAATTGAGATAGTGAGTGTGGTGGGATTTACTTCCATCAATACATCAGAGTCTACTGCCTCTACTGTTATTGCATCCTCCAGCCTTGCCTTCTTTGCCTTAGAAGCCGTCTCGGTAGACTCTTTTGTTGAATTGAAGGTTCGTCTATTTGAGCTTTCAGAAGATTCCTAAAGGATTAACCTCATTCTCCTTCCTGTTGTTGATGGCTTGTAGATGGTTGTTGACTGTCTACTCAACTGTTGTGCGAATGTTTCAAGGCTAGAGTCTTGCACCCCTTTTAACCTGATAAGGTAGGCACTAACGGTTCTGATGGTCAGAATCATGGATGGATGGACGTTCACTACCTTCCCTGCGTTTACCTTGAGGTGCTAAAGTAGTCTGCTGATCTGCACAATAAATCCAGTAAGCTGCTTCTTCAGGAGCGTCACCGTCGCCACTAGGGTTGTGAATAAAACCGATGACCAGTTAATGGCTATTCTTTTGGTGATGGCCACCATTATTTCAAAACGGTCTTGTTTGTACACATCAAAGGACTCCACCATAGTGCGAAGGGATTTCACAGCAATGTCGTTGAGCAGACCGTATTAAGGCTTCACCAACCTCTTCTTTCCATTAGTAAGAATAGGATGAGAGACGTCCTAGAAGACCGTCTACATCTTCTTGATCGCGTATGACGGTATCTGGTAAAAAACCGTGAGCCCTTCAGTCGAAAGCTCAAAATATTTAGCAAACATCTTCGGAAACAGTGATCTCGGTGTCTTTCACCTAGCACTAGTTGTTGTCCCGAAGATCTTCGCTGTTGAAAAAAACTAGCGTAACTCAAATTCGTGTACGTTGTTGGGTCCCTTGAGGAATGTTTTCAGACCGAACGCTTCTAGGGTTCGGAACATCTCCACTATCTTAGGAATTCCAATAGTTTAGACAGACTCAAAGTCTACCTATAAAATATTTTGAGAGAAAGACGCATGAGATTTCAGAGATAAGAAGAAGAAAGTTATCATTAGGATTTAGATTGCAAGAAATCGCAAGAGATTTCAAGAGAGAAGAATATGAATCGATTTGAGACGAGGAGGTATTTAGAAATATTGGTCACATATTTAAAAAGAAAAAAAAATTTAAAATTTTAATTAAAAAATGTGACTATTCATTATCCAACGGGAGATGAAACAATAGCGTATGGATAAGATAGAAAAGAAGTACCACTCATCTGAAGAGTAGTCGTTTGATACTCACTAAGACAGCTAACTGAATGTGTTGTCTACATGCCTTGTATTTGATCTGAGTGTCATTACTATACTGAAATTACAAGTTGCTTATGCACAACCTCCTCTGATGTATAGTTTTATCAGTCAACTCTTCTTTCAGTTGAGTTAGAGACAATTGTTTCAATATGTCTGGCTTATTAGCTAACTATTAGATTTCCCATAAGTTTAAGAATAATATTTTAAATCTAAAAGACATAAAATATTTCTAGAGTAAGAAAACATAGTCTCGGAGAGTGGCTTCGTGAAGATGTCAGCCACTTGTTAATTAGTAGATACGAATTTCAACTGAACGTGCTTCTAGGCAACATGCTCTCAGATGAAGTAGTGTCGGATGTCGTTATGCTTCGTCCTTGAGTGCAACACTAGATAATATGTGATCTCTTCCCTAATGAAAATGTCCCTCTACTGTTGTTGAATACACAACAACTAAGCACAACAACTGTCAGTAGCAAGGTACTCTACTTCTGCTATTAAAGTGGCAATGTACTTCTGCTTCTTGTTTAACCATGAAATCACACGATCACCAAGGAATTGACACGTTCCACTGGTGATTTTATTGTCCATATTACAACATGCATAGTTTGCATCAGAGTAACTAATTAAGTTAAAACTGGAATCCTTTGGATACCACAGTCCAACACATTGAGTTCCTTTAAGATATTTCTAGATACTAGCAGCTATACAATGAGATTATTTAGGATTAGCTTGAAATCTTCAACATGATATCTGGTTGGCTGACTATCAGATAGAGTAGGGAGCCATGATCCCTCGATAAATTGTGATATCAACATCTAGAGCGCCTCCATCTTTGTCCATTTTGCTTGATGAGTTCTTGGGAGTTGAGGCAGCTGAGTAGTTCTCCATACCGAATTTCTTTAGTAATTTCTTGGTATATTTAGCTTGATTTATGAAAATTCCAGTTTCAAGTTGCTTAACTTGAAGTCCAAGAAAAAATGTTAGCTCACCCATCATGCTCATCTTAAATTTGTTCTGTATCATCTTAGAAAACTTTTCACATAGCTTGGGGTTAGTTGACCCAAAAATGATGTCATCCACATAAATTTGTACAAGATATGTGAGTCTTTGGAAAATTTAAAGAGTATTTTATCTACTGTGCCAATAACAAAATCATGATCAAATAGGAATTTTGACAGTGTGTCATACCAAGCTCTAGGAGCTTGCTTAAGTACATATAATTCTTTGTCTAATTTGAAAACATGATTAGGAAAAGTATGAATTTAAAAACTAGGAGTAGTTCAACATAAACATCTTCATTGAGTATGTTGTTAATAAAAGCACTCTTAATGTTCATTTGATAAAATATAAATTTTTTGATAGTAGCATAAGCTAAGAAGATTCTAATAGCTTCTAATCTAGCTATTGGAGCCAATGATTTATCAAAGTAAATTTCTTATTCCTATTTATATTCTTGAGCTACTAGACTAGCTTTATTTCTCATAGCTATTCCATCTTCATTTAGTTTGTTTCTAAATACCCATCTAGTTTTAATAACAGATTGATCATCTAGTCTGGAAATTAGATTTCAAACTTTGTATCTTTCAAGTTGGTTTAATTCTTCTAGCATGGCAATGATCAAATCTGGATCAAGCAATACTTCATCTACTTTCTTAGGTTCGATTCGAGAAATAAAAGCAGAGTTTACATATTCATCAATTAGTTGATTTCTGGTCATAAGAGGTGCAAATGAATTTCCTATGATTAATTCTGGTGGATGGTTTATGTTCTATCTAAAGTTTGGTCCTAGAGGGTTAGTTGTCTAATCAGCTGTTCCAGTAACATTTAGACTGTCAGTTGTCTACTGATTTTCGGTCTGACTGTCTAGTTGAACATCAACTGTTTCAACTAGTTGATCAAATGGATTGTTTCTGTTGACTTGAGCTTCATCATCACTATCAGAATGGAGATTAGTTGTTTTTAATCTGTTAGAAACTTCATTAATTTCATTAGAGTTATTTTCAACAAATTCATTAAATACAACATGAGTTGATTCTTCAAAAGTTAGAGTTTTTTTTATTGAAAATACTATAGGCTTTTCTTTGGCATCAAAAGCAGTCGGATGAGTTTTGCCATTGTTGTGAATAAAACAATTACAGCGGAATATTCTAAAATATGATATTTTAGGAACTTTGCCATAGAAAATTTCATAAGGTGTTTTATTAAATCGTTTATTAATCATCGTCCTATTTTGAGTATAACATGTTGTATTGATAGCTTCTCCTCAAAGTTTTTGAGACACACCAGAATCAACTAGCATTGATCTAGCTGCTTCTTTTAGTATTTTGTTTCTCCTTCAAGCAACACCGTTTTGTTGTGGAGTTATTGCACTAGACAAATCGTTTCAAATACCAGATTCTTTAAGGAAAGATGACAAATTCTTGTTTGTAATTTCATTTTCTTTGTCACTTCTATTTTTTATAATACTTAAAAGATTTTTCATTTTGTAATCTTTTAAGAATTTTAATTCATTTAACATCAGTTTGATCCTTAAATACTAAAAATACTACCCAAGTAAACCATGAGTAATCATCAATTATGACTAAAGTATATCTTGTTCCCCCTAAACTAGTTACTGAAATTGGACCTAACAAGTCCATGTGAAGTAATTCCAAACATTTATTTGATTGGATATTTACTTTGTTTTTAAAAGTTGACCTGACCTGTTTGCCAATTTGACAAGCTGTGCAAACCTTCTCATTATTAAATTTCAGTTTAGGAATTCTAGTTACAAGATTTTTTGAAAAATGTTATTAATTGTTTGAAAGTTTAGGTGATTAAGTGTTTTATGCCATAACCAAGTTTGATCATCTTTGGCAATCATGCATACATGATCGGATAATTTATTCTTCCAGTTCATTTTATAGGAGTTTCCTACTCTACTTCTTGTCAGTAGGGTTTCCCCTACTGATCTCTAACAAGACATGTATGCTTTTGAAATTCTACTTTGTACCCATTATCACACATTTGACTTATGCTAATTAGGTTGTAACATAGATTTTTTTACCAATAACACGTTGTTAACATTAAAGTTGTCGTGGACAATCTTACACTTACCCACGATTTTACCTTTTTAGTTATCACCGAAAGTGATTTTTGGTCCAGTGCACTTTGATATGTTTGCCAGCAGTCAGTTGTTGCCTATCATATGTATAGAGAAACCGCTGTTCATATACCATATTGAGTCTTCCAAGTAGCTATCTTATTTTCCCTACACATATATACATTGAAAACTTTGGTACCCATATAAATTTTGGTATATGGTTAATCAGTCCCTTAAGGATCCATATTTGAGTTATTTTTATGCATCTCCCATTTTGCGTTATTAATAGTGTACTTGACAGAGGTCTTACTTACTGTCGATGATCCCTTATACCCCAGGGGATGACCATTTTCAAGGCACCTAGTTCGGGTGCAAGGGTTGACTTTAGATGATTATTTTTTATAAAATATTCCTGGTTTTCTGTCAGGTTTTTGCTTATCAGACCAATTGGCTGCCTTGTTTTGGGGCTTAAGCCAACTTTACTTTTGGTCAATTGGCTTAACATGTTTAATTTCATCTTTCAAAGTCAAGTTATCATAGCATTGATTAGTTCGAATATCAGTTGGATTTTCCTTGTTGAAACTTATGGAATTAATTTTGCCTTTTAGTGGGTTCAACTTCTTGCTGGACTCAATAGGATTTCTCTTAACATATCCCAGACCGGATTTGCATCTGGCAGGTCTTTGTTGCTCATGCATCTTCTTGAAAGCATTTCCAGATTTCGTCCAAGAACAAACTTCATAGATTAATCTTTGATTTTCAAAAGAAAAGGTGTGAACTATTTCTTTGAGTTTCTCATTCTCAACTAATAGCTCATTTATTTTGTTTTCCAAAACTTTTGGTTCATTGTTTTGAGTTAAAAAACTTGTACTGTCATATTTGTTTTCAAATTTTTTTTATTAAGAAGATTTGATAGTTTCTTGTACTCAATGACCAAGTCATTGAGTGCAGTAGTTAGATCATCTCTTGTGAATTCGTTAGAGGTGAAGTCAAATACTTCGTTGTCGTCTGCAATGAAACATTTGATAATTTCTTCCTCACTTTCACTTGAGGAACTCTAATTTGAATCGCTTTCATCTCATTTTCTCATGCTTTCCTCATCCATTAAAGCTTTTTGTTCCTTTTTATTCCTCCTCTCGAATGGCTTCTTGTCATCCCTTCTGGGTGTTCTGCAGTCAGCCTTGAAGTGACCTTCTTTGTCACAAATAAAACATCTTAAATTAACATTAGGCTTATTGTTATAATTATGTATGTTAGAATTAGATTAAAATGATTCTTCCTCATGAATTTGCCAAATAATGACATTACGTCGTCACTATTCTATTCATCCGACTTAGCAGTTGTCGAAGCAGGTGGCTCTTCAACTGTCACTAGTGCTTGTGTTATGATTGAAGTGGACGGCCCCTCCTCATTCCTTGAGTTTATCTCAAACTCGTAGGCCTTCAGATCGGCAAATAGATCATACAACTAGATCTTGTTGAGGTCCTTGAATTCCCTCATAGCCATCGTTTTGATATCCCATTCTCTGGGCAATGCTCTCATAGCTTTGATAACCACATCTCTATTTCAATATATCTTTCCTAGGGTTGAGAGTTTAATGACCATGCTGCTGAATTTTTCGTCGAACTCAGTCATGGTGTCACCGCTTGTTTGGCAAAGTTGTCGATCTTTTGTATGGCAACCATCCGCTTGTTTTATTTTATGTGGTCGTTGTCTTCACAAAATTAAGTCAGCTTCTCCCAGATCTCTTTGACAGTGGAACATGACTTAATCTTGCTGAACATATTCTTTTCCAATGTTTTGTAGAGAATGTCTTTGACCATATTATCGAGGTTGTCTGTCCTCTTATCTTCAGTAGTCCACTCGTATCTGGTTTCTCCTTCATCTCAGAAGAACCCTCCATTGTATTTATGGTTGTGTTGACCTTCAGTATCTTCATGGGACCATCTGTAATGATATACCACATATCATCATCTTGTGATGTAAGATGTGCTTGCATTCTGATCTTTCAGTCATCATAGTCTTCTTTAGAAAATATTGGAATCTTGTTTAGGTAAGACATGATTCTGATATCTGCAGTAGCTTGAGAATAGAAAATCTTGCTCTGATACCACTTGTTAGGATCGAATACAGCAGTAGAAGGGGGGGTTGAATAATGTTGTTCTATTTTTCACTTAAATGAGATTTTAATCTTGTTAGAGATTGAAAATCTATTTCTATTCTTGAAAAATTGTAGCAATCTCTTAAACGGTTTCAAGTGCGGAAGATGCTTGCGGGATTTGAGGCGGCATATATAAGACTAAATGAAGCAATGAAAAGACAACATAAGATTTTATGGATGTTCGAAGATAAAAATCAAACGTCACTACTTTTTCTATTCTAGAAGTATTACAATAGAAGACTTTGATTTTAATAGCCTCTATATAAACCCACTAGCTGTTCACAGATATTAATAATTTCTTATCTGAACTACTAGCTGTCAAACTATCTTGTTGAACAGACAATGTTATGTTCAACTTACACCAATGAAATCACTATCGAATGATACAAAAGATTATCGCTCAATATATATCCTCTCGTGTATACTTAACGTAGTAACTTGCAAAGAACTTGAACGAATAACGCTTAGTGACCAAGAAATTCGAGAGCCGAGAGGTTCACAGTTGTTCTCTGATGCCTTCATATCTTTGAATCATGACAACGGTTGAATCCATTTTGTTGACACGTGGCAACTGTATGTTTGTCGTACGCCTAGCGTATGGGGTAGTGCACAGGAAAATGAAATATTTGTTAATGCGTAGTGTACAGGATTGTAGTGCGTAGGCAAATGGAATATTCGTTTGTGCAAGGTATGTAGGATTGTAGTACATTTTTATAGTATTCAGCTAGCGTGAAACTTAGTTGATATCGAGCTCTACTAGTTATTAGCTATGTTGATGAGCTACTCTACTAATAGTGAACTCAGTTGTTGGAGAAACAAAGCTATTGGCGCAACCCTACTGATGGCAACTCAACTATTGGTGCAACATAGTTGTTGGCGCAACACTATTGATGGCAAATTTGGTGTTGGGCTACTTAGTTATTAGAGCAAATCTACTATGGGGTTACTCAGCTGTTAGCGCAACTCTTCTGTTGGGCTACTCAGCTGTTAGCATAACTCTGTTGTTAGCGCAACATAGTCGTTATCGCAACTATATTGTTGGGCTACTCAATTATTGGCGCAACTCTACTGCCAGCGAGTTTGCTGATGGCAACTCTACTGCCAGCGCATCTCCAACTGATGTCACCTCTACTGTTAGCGAATCTTAAGTTTTACATACGCATAAACACATCGCTGAACTTAGTTTTATTCATTCATCAAAATCATGTGTGTTTATTTTAATTCACCTAAGTTCATTTTAATCAATTAAAGGCGTTTTTCATAATTCAACTTAATTAACGATTTTCCCTTAAATCTTAATTTAACAATTTCCCCATTTTCCCTTTTTATCTTAATCTAACACAGATCTCAAAGATCTTTAACAAATTTACCAATGTTGATCATTATTAAAAGCCATTAATTGATGATTTGTTGGACGATACCAAAAATACAATTTTTCTTTATCTCTATATCCAAGAGAAACCGCAATGTCTAATAAATCTCATAAGAAAAATCGATCAAGATCTCTAATAGAAATGAGATATTCCTTACCATAGTGTACAACTCGAAGAAATCTACAAAATATTAATAAAAATATAATATTAAATTAGAAAAAGTTACAAGTGCTAATGAAAATTAATTTTAAGAATATATTACTGATCTGGAATTCGAAAGAGTTTTTTAGGAGTAACGATGGTATACTTACAATGACGGCCTTCAGAACTTTAACTTAAAAAAATCTTTATTTTTCCTAATATGTTTTATTTACCATAGTAAGTATTTCAAACATTTTATTCAAAATGTGCATAATCATACATATACAAAAATATTCATTATGAAAATTAATTTTATGTGGAATAAATATTCATTATCATACATAAGTAAAAATTTTAATTTAAATATCTGAAAAACTGAAGAATTTCAGTGGAAATTTGAAAATATTTTTCTTGTGTTATTCTATTCAAATTTCCAAACTCACTCGTATTTGGATTGTGAGATGCAAAAGATTATCTCGATGAACAATTTAGACAATAAAACAAGACCTAATCCAATTCAAACAATAAATAAGACATGATTCTTCTATTCTCATTAATAATATGCAATGATATGCATGTTTGAAATTATTCTAATGATATAAAAAACAACTTACTGTAATTCATTGATAATACAGACAGGAAATAGAAACAATACCTAAATGATATAAAAGAAGCTGAAAGAACTTATTGAAATATCCATTAGTTATAGTGTTCTGGATTACGAACTAGGTAAACAAAAGTCATTATGTCCATAAGATATGCAAAAATAACTTACTGTAATATTTATTATCCATTAATATTAATATTACTTGACATGATATACAAACATTGAATAAACTAACTATGGTATGAATGAATATGATATTCTAAAAGAAAACATTATTTAAACTCAAATATATTATTTACTAAATATAAACACAATCAAACATAATTTGGTTTAGTTTCATATATATACTCAAACAAAGAATATAATTTCAGCAATAATGACTATTTAAACTAGAGAACAAAATAAAGTGTCAAGATTACTTGTGAGCTTCTAGATGATGAGAATATTGAAGATTTCAAACTAATCTAAAAAGGGAAAATAGAAAAACCCTAATCTAAACCCTAAATTTAACATATCTCAATCTGAACCTAAATCAAACCAAAAGACATTAACGAACCAAGAATTTTAACCCAAATTAAACCATTATTTAAACTTAAATCAAAATAAAATCTAAATACCTGAATCGTTGATGGTCTAATGAAGTATTTCTCGAAGATGGATCAAAGAAACAGATTAACGAAGAAAATAATATTTGAAGAAGAAGAAGGTGTATTGGAGAAGAGAGAACTTGTTGAAAAATAATTACGTGTTTGACATGTAGAAATTAAATTAAATATTTTATTGTCACGTCAATTAAAATAACCGGACCTAACGTTCGTTTAGTAAAAAGCCCCAAATGACCAAAATTTTGATTGTTCAAGCCCCATATGGCTCAAATCAAAGTTTAAGCCCCACATGGGAATTGGCTCTTGTTTTGAATGTTTATAATTTAGAGAAAATTTAATTTATGTTATAACTAGGTTATATTTGATTTTTTTTTTGTCAATTTTGATTTTATTTGTGGAAGTGAAGAATCATATATGAAAGTAGCGCTAAATCTTGGATAATTGTTAGTATTATTGAAAATACACGATAAAGTTGCCGTGTTTGGAAAGATGTGATTGTCTCTCTTAAAGAGTGTTACTATACAAGATTAATGACTTATTTTATCTTGAAAATCTTAAACCTTAATACTTGTATTTTCTTAATTGAGTTCTCCTACTTATATTGAGTTCTCCTACTTAATTGAGATCTTAAACCTTAATCATTTAAGATGTGTTTGAAATATAGACCACATTATAATTCAAATTTTAATTTGAGTTTCATCCTAATTAAAATTTATTTAAAATTCAATTTCCAGATTTAAAAAAATTATAGAATATTTAAATTCATATATTTTAGCAAACATAAAAAATTAATTTGAATATAGATTAGTTATATTTTTAAAATAGGCTAAAACTTACTAAAATATAGCTTAATAGTAAAAAATTAAATAAATAATTTTTTTTTTAAATTAAATATTGAAAGTATAATCAAATAAATTAAATTTGTTTATTATTGAAATTAACTTAGTAATTTTAATATTTCTAACCAAAATATAAATAATAATTAACTCCAAATTACCAAATATTTGACTTATTCTTTTACTTTGAATTAAAATTATTTTGAGTTCAACTCGTGATCTATTACTGTTATAACTGCGTACATTGACCAAAGAATTAGATATAGTTCTATTTATTATTATTTAACTTTATATAAAAACATGTTTTTGAATCATTAGAACAATTTCATGATTTTTCAAACAAAATTAAAATTTTTTTAAGTTTTGAAATTTAAAAGAAAAAAAATTGATAAAAATAAAGGTTAAGAATTTTCATTTAAAATATTTTAAGTAAATTATAACATTTTTTAATAAAAACATACATGAAAAGTGGTTGTGTTGTTCTGAAATAAACACGCCGTTATTGTAGTTGATATTGTGTCTTATCAGTTGATTAATTATAAAATATTACTTTGATGCAAATAAAATATTTAAATGTTTTGATTATAAATAAAAGTTATTTTAAACTTTGTAATGAAATTGATATTATTTTTTTTTAAATATTATAAAATTTAAATTGTGTCATTTCACATATATGATCGATTATTGGGCGGAGACGTCATGTTATTATACATGTATGCATATATCTCTTTCTTTTCTTGTGTCGAGGTTATTAAACATTAAACCAACATCTCTTTCTCTTATGGCTATGACCTTCTTTCTTATATAAGTTATTTTTATTATTTTTAATATGATTAGATATATGTCTCATTAATCTTCCTTACATATAATGGAATAAAATCATCTTTTCAATGTTAAAAATTAAAATAAATATAAATTATCTTAACCCAAACCAAAATAAATTTGGTTAAGATTTTAAAAAGATAAGTTTGACATTTTTATTTCAAATGTTAGAAAATTTATGGTAAGAAATTACAATGAAAGATAAAAAAAGAGGTGATACGGGAAACGAATCTGGGGAACGAATCCATCAACGAATTCCCGTGGTATGACATGTAGGTAAAAGAATAATTATTTTTGCTTTCTTTTTCCACGTAGGATACTTCCCCCTCATTTCAAACTCCCTTTCATTTCCTATCAAACCTTCTCTCTCTTCAATCTATCTTCGTTCAAACTCCCTCTCATTTTCTCTAAAACCCTCCTTCTCTTCAATCTATCTCCGCTCAAACTCCCTCTCATTTCCGCTCAAACCCTAACACTATGTATCTAATGCTATTCAAATGAAATCCACACAAACCCTAATCCTAAGTATCTACTGCTCTTCAAACGGTATCCGCTCCTCTACTTCTTCTTCTTTAAACGTTATTCAACTTCTTGTTCTTCTCCTATCTATAAAACGTTTACTTCTACAAACTCTAAGTATTTTATTACTAATTAGAATCTGGTAATTGTCATAATAAGTATGTCAACAATGACAAAGAAAAACTGTAAGACTTTAGGTAAAAGGAAAGCTTCAAATAAAGATGAATGGTAACATCAACTTATCATTGTTGTACTGTTTTCATTAATGTGTTTTTATGTGTCATATACGATGTAGCATATGTGTCATATATTGTGTTATCCCTTGTTGATAAATATTAAGCTTAAACTGTTAATATTAGACTATGTGGTCATTTGTTTTTAGTTATGTTTTCCTATGTCGATTACAATACTAGTGTCTTCTTTTTTATGTTTCAGAAGATTTAGTGGGGTGGTATATAATAGGAAGATTACCAACAAGAATGTTGCTCGCTCTAACCCCATTTGAGATCGCCTTATATTGTTGAGATTGAGGTTGAATTACCACACTTGAGAGTTAAGGACAAAGTATACACGAACCTGGTATTCGTAGAAAAGTCAGAACAAAAGGATATTTTGTACTTCAGCACTATGACTACTCTCAAACACGGCACCCTAAAGACAATTCAAAAACATAGTTGGCTGAATGCAGGGATAATCAATGTCTGGGCTCATAAAATGAATATCCGCGTCAAACACACTACAAAGCTATGAGCACTTTGAAACCAAGCTTTTTTCTCAACCACTCATAGTGTGAGTATTACACATGAACATTATGTCTTTATATAATAGTTTTTTCTCATCCAACATAAAAGTTCTTCAATAGGGTGTAATAAACTTGTCACAAAAGGATTATAATACTGTATTACTAAAGGAAATGACAGAGTTTGGATTAATGCTTGGAGACCTTGAAAGAGCTGAAATTGTAAGTCTATTGTCTTGTATTTTAAAACACTTTTGTATTGTGTCTTGTACTATTTCTTGTACTGTGTTTTCCAATGTCGTGTTGTCCATTGTCGTACACTAAAATATGTTGTCCTATGTTGTTAACTTTGTTACTATACTATGTGTTGTCATTATACTATGTTAACTCTATTGTGTTGTGATATTTGGATGCCGATTTTTCTACCCATAGGTTATGATTCTCATTTTTATTTGGTCATTTACAATACAAAGTCGAAGATAATGGATATCATTGACAATACGCCATTCCCGAAGGGTGTATATATATAGGTTCAAAGTACGCAGTAGTGAAGACTATTGGATGCATGTTTTTGAACATTGTTGCGGATATGAAGTTGAGCATTTTTACAAACTCTTCAAATGCATTGCGAGGCTATTGAAAATGACCTGCAACTATAAGGATTGTGGAGTATCCTGTATGATGCACATAGAGACTTACAAGGGAGATCCGAAGTGGACTTGTGGCATAACCAGATTATCCAAAACATTAATGTAATGGTTTTATCTTAGTAGAATTAAAACATTTACTTGTTGTGAAGCAACAAGTTATACTTAACGCTTTAATGTGAAGCAATAAGTTGTACTTAACATTACTTGTTGTAAAAATATAACATTTATGTACTCAAGAAAATATAATAATAAACACAGGACAACATAGTACAAAATACATGACAACATGTTATAAGACACGGGACATCACCATTATAAATACGGGACAACATAGTATTGGACACAAGACGACATAATTTTCGACACTAACATTATTTCTAGAACTTGGTTTCTTCTTTGCTTTCTAAATGTAAAGTAATGATTTATTAAATTTCATTCATAAAGTAATGAATATAAAATTTATGTAATCGTTTTATTTTTCAATTAAATTGAAGTTAAAAAACAATTAAAATGGTAAATATATAATCTAAAACAATGTTATCTTTGGGAAACATATTATTAAGAAATGTTATCTTCTGATGTTGTCCCCACATGAGTTATCTTTAAGAAACATATTATCAGATACATGATGTAATTGACTCGACAATAATGATGTAAATGATAGTTGAGTCGAGACTGAATGGGTGGTGAAGTGTTGATTCCATTGCTCTTGCATTGATATTGGAGAAGGATTACTTATTGCGGTAATATCCTAAAATAAAATGACAATGGAGTCTTAAAACATAGTGTAATATACAGGACAACATGGTGTAATACATAAAATAATATAGTGTAATACATGGGACAATATGGTGTAATACACAGGATAACATGGTATTGGACATAGATAGACATAATTTTTGACACTAACCTTATTTATAGGACCTGGTTTCTTAATTGATTTCTCAATGGCAGCCTGTTTCTGTTTTGTGGGTGGTCTCCCTCGAGCTCTTACCTTGAATGCGAGTGGATAACTTTTTCTGTTGGTTCGGAATTCGTTGTACAATTTGGAGATATCTTGAACTTTTCCTTCATATCTTTCATCACTTCAGCCAAAGAAGAACAATTAACTAGGGATTTGGATGCAAGTTGTTGAACCTCTAGCATGATGGGAATTAGGTAGTTGTACCGATTTCTTTCAATTTCACACACATCCAAATCATAAATGTCAGTGAATATTTGGTAACCTGTCTTCAAGTTTTTACGCCAAT
Source organism: Impatiens glandulifera (assembly GCF_907164915.1). Classification (NCBI taxonomy): domain Eukaryota; kingdom Viridiplantae; phylum Streptophyta; class Magnoliopsida; order Ericales; family Balsaminaceae; genus Impatiens; species Impatiens glandulifera. The sequence goes on from NC_061868.1 coordinate 22,048,518, forward strand.
GGTATAATGAAAATTTAAACATCTATTTTGCATCTGGGTGAAATAAAGTGAGACATCTTCAGTATCGCCATTTCATAACCTCGACCTTCTAGCTTCTGAGATAAAATTTCAACATATTCTCTCATCAAAATTCAAATTATCATACCCTCTAGCTTCAACTACAATTGATTGAAAACTTTTAGCCAATGTTATTCTAGCTTCATCGTTTAATTGCAATCTTCTCTGCGCACTTGGATCTAAAACCTTGTGATATCTAATATGTCTAGAATTTGAAGGACTCAACGGATGGTTATACTGAAGAATGACACTCCTAATCTGAAAATCAAAATCATTCCTCACAACAACGTTCATCCTACCCTTACAATCGGTCTTGGTGGAAGGTCTAAGTTGAAATATATTCTCCCTCCTTGGCGTAAACGAACCACTCTTCGCACATCCAACAAAGAATTTTTTTTGCTTACCATCTGGTCCATTCATCGTTCCCAACATTCTGACTCCAAAACCCATTGATTGGGCATATAATCTATAAAATTCTCGAAGGTCATTTTCAGAAACAAACGTTATCCCAACCTTGGGAATTTTGTCTTCAGTAAATGGTGATAATGGTCATCCATAGGGCTATATTAGAATACAAAAAAGAGAAATCAACACAAAGAATACATGACAACACATGAACAACATATTACAGTAATACATGACAACATATTAGATAAAACGTATAAAAACATATTGGATGAAACATATGAAAACGCATGAAAATATAGTTTAAAACATGAAACAACATATTAGAATAATATAAATGATAACAGAATATTAACATTTCGAGCAACTTATATATTTACAATACATGACAACAACGTATAAAAATATAGGACAACATAGTTTAAGAAACAGAACATCATTGTTTAAGACATGGGATAACATAGAACAAAATAGAGGACAACACAAGCCAACAAAAATATTAACAGTTTTATACAGGTTCTTGAAAACAACATAATATTAATAGTCTATCTATATAAACAACAAAAAGATATACCTATTTATGTCCCTAGTTGTTGGTTCTTATACATAACCATCACAAAATAATAGAAAAACGTGAATCTCTTGAAACAAACAGAAGAACAATGAAACAAACAAAGAAAAAAACAAAGAAAAAAAAGTAAACTAGGATGGCAAAGAAGATATACCATTAGAAGAAGAAACTAAACGGATAGTGACAAAGACGAATCTAAACAAAACGAAGATCTTCAGAAGTAGAGATCTCTTCAAACGAACAAAAGAATAGTAAGAAGCTAAACGGCGAGGATAAAAACAAATCTAAATAACGGAAGGAGAAAAAGCTAATCAGCGTTCCGAGGGTGAAGAAAATGGAAGAAGAATGGGGGTTTTGTTTGATAATGAGCAGGAAATGATATGAGGGTTTGCTAGAGAGAGAAGATGTCATTTTTTTTCTCTCATTCGTGGCATGCTAGGTGGATTCATTCTCTAATTTACCTTACTAATTCGTTCCCTATATCATTTTCCTAAAAAAAATATAAAAAATAACTTTCTAAACAAATATTAATATTATTTTATTACTGTATTTAATGACATTAATTATGAATAAATCTAATAAATTATTTATATATTTTTTAACTTAAATCATCACAATAATATTATTGTTACTTGTCATTTTTATTTTGTTAATTAATTACAAAATAAAATTAAAATATTTATATTAACAATTCATTTTTCTGAATTCTCCAATATTGATGTGCTAATTTTTACTTGCAATGCAATTTTTATCCTACTAGCATGTATTTTGTGCATTTGCACGAGTAATGATATAAAAAAAACCGTGAAAAAATATTACGGTAAAAATGTGATATCATTTTTAATTTTATTTTTAACCGTTTTAAGTTTATGGGTGGGTCAACCCACAATCAGACCCAAGTATTCATTTACTCTCAAATATATATCTAAATTAACCACAACTCTCAACCCGACAATCCATACACTTTAAAAATTAAGCATCATTATATATATATATATTAGTTAGTTAAAAAGTTGAACTTATATTAATAAAATTTCTCACGTTCATTAAATTTGGTATTGAATTTAAAATATAAAGTGTTATTAACCTAGTTGGTTAAAAGGTTTTACTTATTTTGTTAGGTTTGAAGTTCGAACCATACTCTTGGTATTCTTTTAATTTTATTTTTAGCCATTTTAAATTTATGGGCGGGTCAACCCACAATCCGACTCAAATATCCATTACTCTCACATATATATTCAAATTAACCACAACTCTCGACCCAGCAATCGAACACTTTAAAAATTAAGCATCATTATATATATATATATATATATATATATTAGAGATTGAAAATCTATTTCTATTATTTGACAAATCGTAGCAAACTCTTGAACGGTTTGAAGTGCGGAAAATTCTTGCTAGATTTGTAGCGGCAAATATAAGATTATAAGAAGCAGTAAGGAAATAAAACAAGATTTTATGGATGTTCGGGGATAAAACTCCTATATCACCCCTTCTTCTATTTCCAGAAAAATTCCACAATAAAACTTTTATTTGTATATCCTCTACACAAACCCACTTAGATCACAGGCTTTAATAACTTCCTTTTCTGAACTCCTAGCTATCACACTCTATTGAACAGACAACGTTCTGTTCAACTTAAAATACTAAAAATACTATCAGGTAGTACAGTAAATTATTGTTCATCTTAATGTAGTGATTTGCAAAATCACTTGAACAATGATTTAGCTGTCAGAGAAAAGCCAGAGAATCGAGAGAGTCATCGTTGTTCTTTGATTCCCTTTTTATATTTGATGCACGACAACCGTCGAATCTATTTCATACATACGTGACAACTTTTCATTTGTTATATGCCATGTGTACGGGGTAGTGCGCATAAGAATAATATTTGTTGGAGCGTGGCGTACGTGATTGTTGTGCGTGAAATATTTGTTAGAACGTGGTGTATTGGATAGTATTCCGTGGGCTAGTGGAATAATCGTGTACGTGGAGGGAGAATTTTTTATAGCAACGAGTTTGAAATTTCTTCCCCCAAATACGTGCACATTCTCATATTCAATTAAGAATCCTGTCGGAATCAAGATCGTCGGCACGTTCGACACAATCGGCATGTTTGGCACGGTCGACACGTTAGTCATAGTTGCTCGGTCACATGATTTAGTTGATTTGGAAAATGTGGTCGGAGTACAGATTGTCGGCACGTTTGACACGTTCGGCACGATCGACATGATAGGTACGTCTGACAAATTCGACACATCGGGGAAAAATCGTCTAGGGTTTGTGTTGGGTCAAATTATTTTGATTGAAATAATTAAGAGAATAAGTCTATTCTATGCAAAATTTATTTTGATGACATGTGATTAAAACTTAATTATGATTAAATAGAGGATGCTAAGTCGTCTAATTGTTTCTGTGCAGGTGCATCAAAATTGGCTAACTTAGACGTGGTCTAAGTAGGCTAATTAGACGTGTTGCTAATTAGACATTCCAGTCTAACATCATTAGATGTGATAGTCTAATGGGATACTTAGTTAGACATGCTAGTCTAACAAATAGGTAGTTATATGTGCTAGTCTAACAAATACGTAGTTAGACATTTCAGCCTAAGATATACGTAGATAAACGTTTCAGTCTAAGAGATACGTAGTTAGACATGCTAGTCTAATAGATACGTAATTAGATGTGTCAGTCTAACAGATATGTAGTTACACATGCAAGTTTAATAGATATGTAGTTAGACGGGCAAGTCTAAGAGATACGTAGTTAGACGTTCCAGTCTAACAGATACGTAGTTAGACGTGATAGTCTAACATATACGTAGTTAGACGTGTCAGTCTAACTCCATTAGACGTGGTAGTCTAATGGGAAACGTAGTTAGACGTTGGCGTTTAACTCCTTTAGATAAGTCTGAAGTGAAACGTTGGTGTCTAACTCCTTCAGATAAGTCTAAAGTGAAACATAGTTAGACGTTGCAGTCTAACTCAATTAGACGTGGTTGTCTAATGGGATGCAAAGTTAGACGTTACAGTCTAAATCCATTAGACTTGGTGGTCTAATGGAACTCGTTGTTAGACGTTGATGTCTAACTCCCTTAGAATTAGTTGTCCAATGGAGCACGTCTATTGTCTCGCTTCAACAGCCGTCTGAAGTTAGCATACGTCTACCCATGATCAACTAGTTGTACGCTACTCCTACTCCACTCTTTCTCGCAGTCCAGTACGCCATCTATTTGCATCAAATGAATGAACGTCACGTACGCAAATATTCTTCCCACTACTTGTTTAGTACATGATAGTTCCAGAAGAATATTCGTCGCACTACCGTTCAGTACGACCACGATCCATGAGCACAGAATCTGTTGTACTCTTGTACTCTAGGGGCTTTCTAACGGACGTTTGTCATGTGTCCATGAAGAAGATTCGACCGTTGGTGTCCTTCTATTATTTATAGATGCTCAAGGACAACAAACGAATCACCAGTTAGCGGTTACTCTACTCACATTACAATCTTACAAGCTTACTCTTGCACTTATTGATATCTATCATCTTCCAAGTTCAAGAGAGAAAGAATCAAAAATTGTCCACCTGAGTGAATATTGTTCTTAATAATGTAAGTTGAACAGAGGGTGTTCTGTTCAATAGAGTGTTTAACTAGATCAGTAAACTGTATTTGATTCAAAGAAGTATATAGTGAAATCTCTCTGGTTATTGGAAGAATGGGTGACGTATGAGAGTTTGCTCCAAACATCCATAAACAACTTGCTGTGTTCTTTCCTTTCTGTCTTTCCTTACTCATTGGTTCAAAGCTTCAAAAAGTGAAGGTTTTCCAAGAATAGAAAGTGATAGCAATCCCTAAAAGAATTTATTTTAAACCGTTTTCCAGAAGTTTCTAATAATAGTTAGACCCTTGTCTCTATTGATTGCACCGATCCTATCAAATGGTATCAAAGCCTCATTTTCTATTCTCAAACAACAAGAACCTAAATCATGTCTGTCATCAACCAAATTCCTGTGCTCTCAAAAGAAAACTAAGATTATTGGATGATGAGAATGCAATCTCATTTGGTTGCCCTTGACTGTGACATGTGGTATGTCATCACTAATAGTTCGATAAAGATTGAAAAGCCAAGATGTAGCTGGACGACTGGAGATATAATGATGAACAACCTGGATAATGTTGCCAAAGATGTCTTATTCAAGTCCATCAACATAAACATATTTAGTGAGATCAAGTCCTGCTACTCCGCTAATGAAATTTGGGAGAAGATAATTCAAATCTATGGCTGTAATGTTCAAACAAAGAAGAACCGAAAAGTGTATAAGATTCTTATAAGTGCTGAAAATAAGTCTAAGTAGACCGATAGCGATTCAGATGACTCATCTAGCGAAAGTGATATCGAAGCCATCACATGCTTGATGGCAAATCATCAATCCAAGGTATCTAATCTCTCTTCACAAGAATCACTAGAGATGAGTTAACTGCTGCACTCAATGACATGGTCATTGAGTACAAGAAGTTATCAGACTCATTTAATGAGATGAAATTAAAATAGAAATCTAATAACTCTTCTTCATCTCAAGTTGTTGATCCAATTTTTTTTTAAAACAAAGTAGATGAGCTCTCATCTGAGAATGAGACGCTCAAAGAAAAAGTTCAGACCCTATCTTTTGAAAACCAACGTTTAAAGTATGTGGTCACTTCATGGACAAAGTTTGGTGACGCTGTCAGACATCAAATCTATATAATAAGACCTATCGAATGCAAATCTCGTTTAGGATTTGACAACAATCACCCAGACCAGCCCTATAAGAAGTTAAACCCAAAAACTAACAAATTTAAGGCTATAAACTTTGTCAAAGGGAGCTTAACAGACAATGAAACTGACATAAGCTGTGAGAATCTATCCTTAAAGGATGATATTATCTATGTTCTGCCGACTATTTGCTAGCTAAAACCTAGGAAGAAAATAGCCAGCAAGTCTGGCAAATCCTGACAAGAAGTCAAGGAGTTTTAAATCAAAACCATTCTCCAAGGTTAATGGATCAGTTTCTAGCAGGAAGACGTCTGCCAAGCATAAATCATACGCATTAATCACAACACAAAAAGGGAAATCCATAAAAATAACTCAAATATGGATTCCTAAGGGACTGATTGATCGAGGATCCAAGTGAATGTGGGTACGAAAAGATTATAAATATATTTTTATGTAGGTACATCAGAATAACTGTCTAGAGGATTCAGATTGGTATCTGGACAGTGGATGTTTCAGACACATGATTGGACATAGACGGCTTTTAACTGATATATCAGATTGCTCAGGTCCTAAAATCACCTTCGGTGACAACAAGAAATGTAGGAGCATGGGTAAGGGTAAGATTATCCATGGTAATCTAACCATTAACAATGTGTTACTTGTTGAAAACCTGTGTTACAACTTGATCATCATTAGTCAATTATGTGATAATGGATTTACTATTGATTTTCAAACTCATGCATTCCTGGTTAAAAATCAACAAGGTAACATTCTGTAGACTGGAAGTAGGGTAGGAAACTCTTATAAGATGAACTGGAAAAATAAGATGTTTGATTCATTATGCTTGATTGCATAAAATGATCAAAACTGGCTATGGCATAAGAGATTAAATCATCTTAATTTAAAACTATTAACAACATTTGTTCGCATAATATGATTTTTGGTTTACCTAATATGCATTTTTCAAAGGACAAGGTTTGCCCTGCTTTCCAGTGAGGCAAGTAGGGCAAATAATCGTTCAAAAGTAAAGGGAAATCTCAATTCAACCGCTGCTTGGAACTTTTACATATGGATCTTTTCGGTCCAATTCATGTAAAGAGATTGGGAGGAAAAAGATTCACCCTAGTCTTTATTGATGATTTTTCAAGATTTACTTGGGTAGTGTTTTTGCAATCTAAAGATCAAACATCTGAAAATTTGATTAAGATCCTTAAAAGAATTCAAAACCAAAAATCTTTAAGCATTATTTCAATTAGAAATGATCGGGGAACCGAGTTCACCAACAGATGCCTAACTTCTTATCTCGAGGAGTCTGGTATTAAACACGAGTTGTCTAGTACCAGAACTCTACAGCAAAACAGTATTGCTGAGAGAAGAGTTAGGACACTAAAGGAAGCAGCGAGATCTATGCTTGTTGAATAAGGTGTTCCTCAAAAGTTTTGGGCAGAAACCATAAACACATCATGCTATGCACAAAATCGGTCAATAGTTAACAAACGTTTTGACAAAACACCTTATGAACTATTTTATGGAAGAATTCCTACAGTTTCTTACTTTCGAGTATTCGGGCGTAAGTATTTTATTAATAACAATGGGAAATAGAACTTGACCGCGTTTAATGCTAAAGAAAATGCTGGAATCATGTTAGGTTTCTCCTTAGTCAGTAAGGCATTTAGTGTATACAATAACCGAACACAAACGGTTGAGGAATTCTTCTATGTTGTTTGTGATGAATCTGTTGAAAATAAATCTACTAATCCCATCCATCTTGCTAAATCTTGAATCTGATAGCGAAGATGAAGCCCCTGTTCAAAAGGATCTTTTATCTGATCAAGTGGCTGATTCAGTTGAGAATCAACCAGACATCCAAACTTCCATTGAACATGTTGTTGACAGTTCGGACATCAACAGATGAAACTTCAACAATCGCGGGGTCATCTGTTCAAACATCTAATCCTTTAGGAACAAACTTCAGATGAAACAGAAATCATCCACCAAAATTGATTATTGGTAATCCTAACTCTCCTCGTAGGACAAGATGTCAATTATTGGATGAAATGGCTAATTCTATCTTTATTTCTTAAATTGAGCCTAAGAAAATTAGTGAAGCAGTGCTTGATCCAGATTGGATCAATTCCATGCAAGAGGAGTTAAACCACTTTGTGAGAAATAAAGAGTGGCATCTATCTCCAAGACCGACTAATCAATCGGTCATTGGAACTTGATGGGTTTTTAGAAACAAGCTTAGTGAAGATGGCATAGTTGTAAGAAACAAGGCCTGATTGGTTGCTCAAGGATACAGACAGGAGGAAGGCATTGACTTTGATGAGTCATTTGCACTTGTAGCGAGACTTGAGGCAATCAGAATCTTCCTAGCTTGTGCATCTTTTAAGAATTTCAAAGTTTTTCAAATGGATGTGAAAAGTACATTTCTAAATGGCAAGTTAAATGAAGATATTTATGTTGAACAACCTCCTGGTTTTCTAAATCATGTGTTACCAAATCATGTGTTTAAACTTTACAAAGCATTGTATGATTTGAAACAAGCTTCAAGAGCTTGGTATGACACGTTGACTAAATTCTTGTTTGATCATGATTTTATTATTGGCTCAATTGATAAAATATTGTTTAGATTTGTTAAAGATTCTCACATTTTGCTAGTTCAAGTATATGTTGATGATATTATATTCGGGTCAACTAACTCCAAATTGTGTGAGAAATTTTCTAAGATGATGCAGGACAGATTTGAGATGAGCATGATGAGAGAATTAACCTTCTTCCTCCGCCTTTTAAGTTCGTCAACTGGAAACAAGGACCCTCATCAACCAAGCCAAATACACCAAGGAATTATTAAAAAAGTTTGGAATGGAGAGTTGCTCGGCTGCAGTCACTCCAACAAGCTCTTCCAGCAAGCTAGACAAAGATGAAGATGGACAAAGTGTAGACATCACTACCTACAGAGGACTCATCGACTCTTTCCTCTCTATCTTACTGCTAGCCGGCCAGACATTCATTTTGCTGTCGGTATCTGTGGAAGATTCCAGGTTAATCCTAAACTCTCATTTTATTGTTGCTGAGCGTATTTTGAAATATCTTAAGGGCACTCAAAATGTGGGACTGTGGTATCTGAAGGATTCTAATTTCAACTTAACAAGTTTTTCAGACGCATATTATACAGGTTGCAAGATTGATCGAAAAAGCACCAGTAGAACTTGCTAGTTTCTTGGTGATCGTTTGATCTCTTGGTTCAGTTAGAAGCAGGCGTCTGTTGCTACGTATACATTTGCATCTGAGTATCTTGTAGTAGGAAGTTGCTGCTCTCAGCTCTTGTGGATTCAAGAACAGCTAAGTGATTATGGAATTGAAGTAGATGAATCTACGATTTTCTTCGACAACACAAATGCAATTGAAATCACCTACAATCTAGTTCTACACTCTCGGATAAAGCACATTGAAATTAGACATCATTTCATCCGAGACCATGTCATTCAAAAGCATATTCGCCTTGAATATGCCCCTACAGGTCAACAAACGACAGACATCTTTACAAAGCCACTACCCGAGACTAAGTTTTCTCACTTTAGAAATATTTTAGGACTTGTTGATCTTGACTGACTTACTTAAACTGATAAATGCATAAATTGAGAGGGGAACATGTTGTTTAACTGTAACCAAATAGACTTGTGTAGACAAAGGTCTCAATTTGTCAAATGGATCAGTAGTCTAAGGAATGCATCTACTTAGACATATACTTACTTAAGCAGTCTATGTTTCCAAGTTGGAGTGCCTTGGTTTAAAACCTACGCGGTTAGACGCTCATGTCTAATCAAACACACGTCTAATGCGTGTTGTTCATGCATAATTAGACGTCTATATCTAATAGACGTTCAGACATCTATAAGACACATGTGATTAGATGCATGTGTCTAATACATTCATGCGTCTAATGGACGCTTATCCAATTTAGATGCATCTAATGTAGACAGTAAGTTGAAACGTCTAACTACGTTAGTACTTGGACTGTTCATACTCAGTCTAGTGGGACAACTGTCCATTACTACATTAAATGTCTAAGTACTATTCTCGCAAAAAATTGAAGAGTAATTCCTTCAATAACTTGAAGACATGTGTCTCTCAAGGTTAAAAAATGACTAAAATCTTCGATGTTTCTTTACTACACGTATTGCATTAATGACACCGTTTCATGATTACTCTTAAATGTGGCTTATCATTAAATGATGCATATCTTGGAAACATGCGTTTATGTGTTTGACGGTTCTTATAATCATTACGTTTAATGATCAAACGTTATTTTTTTGTATAAAAGAACATATATATTCAAGGGCTGGAATATCTATCTTAATGATCTCTCTCTAAGAAATCCACTCGTGTCTATTCTGAATCCTTAAGTTCTTCTTACAACTTATCAAAATGAGTTCCGTCACTAAAAAATCTCTCCAAATAGATTTTGCTTTTATCTCCTCCCTGGTGATTCCAGAAATGGTCACTATGTTTAAATCTCTAGAAACTTCTGGTCTAAAGAAGTTTTTGCGTGTTCATTGCATCTTTCACAAATAGACGGTTCATTAATTCTTTGAAACTATCGAATTCTACCAAACAAGTATATCCGTGCGACCATTCTCGGTAAACGCGTTTGCTTTAGCGAGGAAACATTCGCTCTCTTCTTCAGGCTTCCAACTGAAAAGATCTCTAAGTTCCCTTCCTCCTCCGATGAAATCTTGTCTGAGATGAAAATCGTTTTCTCAGATCAATCCTTTGAAGGGCACCTCTTCACTGTTGCCTCTCACTAAAAGAGTTCCTGTCTGAAAGTTGAGTTCGCCTTACTTAACGATATCATTTCAAAATCTCTTCTTGCCAAGGAATCACCCTACATCTACTGCAACAATGTTTTTAAAATAATTGTGGCCATCACAAGGGGTGTAGCAATCAACTGGTCGAGGATCATTTTCAGAAACTTCGGTTGGTTGTGCAGCAGTAGGGATAGGCTCCCTAAATATAATACCCCTAGAAATTGAGACCCTTCTTAAAATGGACACTAGAGAGACGTCTGATATAAGGACAACTGCGTTTGTAGTTTCTGCTTTTGCTGCAGCAAGGCTATCAGTTCTTTGGACATCTTATATTTCAACAACCTTGCCAGTAGACACAATAGCTACAATAGATGGTGTTTCAACCAGGCCTTCAGTAGGAACTTCGGAAATCACTTCGACTAGAACAACTTTAGAGGTTACTTTAGGAGTTTCTTTTAATGCAAAGGATTCCTCTAGTTTTGCCTTCTTAACCTTGACTAATAATTGAGTCAAGGTGTTGGCTGTTTGAGCTCACAACCGACTCCTCAACCACCAACTTCCTTCTCTTCCTGGGAGTTGAACGTCCAGAGAGGGTGGAGCTCTTAGAGAGAGTGGTTCATTGTCCGCTCGACTACTGAGAGGATGATTTGAGACTGGTGTCCTTAATCCCTTTCATTATGAGAAAATAATTACCTACCATACAACTATTCATAATCCTATTAGGGTGGACATTCACTCCCTTGCCCATGTTCACTTGTAGATGTTCGAATAGACTGATGAGCTGTACGGAGAAACTAGTGTGCTTCTTCTTTGGATGTGTCACCATGGTTACGAGGGTAGTGAACAAAACATATGACCATTTGATGACCATTCCCTTGATTATTTCCACCATTTCTTCATAATCTAATTCATGGTCATTCCTGAGTATAAGCATCGAAGGATCCTACCTTCGCCCGAAGATATTTCGAAATAATGTCGTTGAGAAGGCAGAACTCCAGCCTCAATAGCTTATTCTTTCTATTAGTCTCAACAAGATGGGAGACGTCTGAAAAGGCCGTTTGCATTTCTGTGATCGATTCAGCCAAAATCAGGTTGAAAGTTGTGAGCACTTCCATTGGAAGCTCAAAATATTTGGCACACAACTCTTCTTAAATAGAAACTTTCGCGCCTCTCACTGTGCTCTGAATGGTATCTCCAACTATCCTTGCATAAGTAAAGAACTCGCAAACCTTCGGTTCGTGAATTGTGAACGGACCCTTTAGAAACTTCCTCAGACCGGAAGCTTCTAAGTTTTGATACATTGCCACCATCTTCGACATCCCTAGGTTGTAGACGGATTCAAAATCCACTTACATAATATGTTTTGCAAAAGAAGCCATTTCAGATGAAGATGAAAAAGGATGAAGATAAAGAGAGATGACAATGAAGAAAGTTGAAGTTCTAGAGAAAATATGGCGATTTAGGGTTTTAAAACACAAATGGAAATATGAATCGTCTTAGGCGTGTTGGTCACACTTTATAGAACATGACCGACACGTGTCTTTAGGTTATTTGTTTTGAAAAATAAATATTTGTTGTAAAAAACTAATTTAAAAATTTAACCATTCATTGTCCAAAGAGAGATGAAAGGACAACGTATTGATAAGATTAAAATAGTTGTTCTACTCAGTTTAAGACGCGTTGTCCGATATACACTAAGACAGCTGATTGACCGCGCTGTCCGGATGCCTTGCATTTTAGCTTAGTGGCACAGCTGTGCTGAAGGCGTGTTGCTGACACACAACAACAGTCGAGTGTAAACAATAGACTTTGCCTAACAGCTTAATGTCATTACTATGCTTCAATTAAAAGTTGTTTAGGCATAGTCTTGTCCAATGTATAGTGCATCGACCGACTATTCTTTCAGCGTGGTTTGAGCCAGCTATTTTAACATGTCTGGCTTATCATCTTATCAACAAATTCTCCCTAAGTTTATGCAAAATAATTAATTAATTTAGGTTTAGATGACCTGAAATATTACTGAAGTAAGAAAACTTAGTCTTAGGGAGTGGCTTCGTGAAAATGTCTGCCACTTATTGATCGGTGGGAACATATTTTAGCCGAACGTGCTTCTACGCAACATGGTCTCGAATGAAATGATGTTGTATGTCAATATTCTTCGTCCTTGAGTGCAACACAAGATTATAAGTGATCGCGATAGTACTAGTGTTGGCACAAAAGATTGGAGAATCTTCTTCCTGAATGTCAAACTCTTTAAGTTGTTGAATCCACAACAACTGAGCACAACAGCTTCCTACAACAAGATATAATGTTTTTGCTGTAGACGTGGAAATATACATTTACTTCTTGCTAAACCAAGACATCAGACGATCACCAAAGAACTGACACGTTCCATTGGTGCATTTCCGATCAATCTTGCAACTTACATATTCTGCATCAAAGTAAGTAATTAAGTTAAAACCAGAATCCTTCGAATACCACAATCCAACATATTGAGTTCCCTTTAGATATTTCAAAATACATTTAGCATTAGCCTGAAATCTTTTACACAGAAGTTCGACAGCATCAAGATGCGTCCTGGAGAGACAATGACTGAATTCGACAAAAGATTCAGCAGTATATTCATTGAACTCTAAACTCTGGGAAACACATATAGCACTAGAGAGGTTGTTATCAAAGTTATGTGAGCTTTGCCTAGAGAATGGGACATCAAGACGATGGCCATGAAGGAATCTAAGGACCTCAACAAGATTGAGTTGTACAATCTGTTTGCCAATCTGAAAGCCTACAAGTTTGAAATAAACACAAGGAATGAAGATGAGTCATCCAAATCCGTCATAACGAAAGAAATAGTGATTACTGAACAACCACCTGCTACGACAACTACGAAGTCTTCTAAACAGATTAAGAAAGATGCAATGTCACTCTTTATCAAGAATGATTCCAATACTAACTTAAAATGCTTTAAGTATGACAAACCAGGTCACTTCAAGGCTGATTTTAGAAAGCCAAAAAGGGATGACAAGAAGCCATTGATAGGAGGAACAAGAAGGAATAGAAAACTCTGCTAGTTGAGTAAAATAAAAGCAAATGGGCTGACAACGATTCAGATGAGAGCTCCGCAAGCGAAAATGAAGACGAAAGTGTGAAATGCTTCATGGAAGACAACAATGGGGTATTTGACTTCACCTCTGACGAATTTACAAAAGATGATCTAACTACTACACTTAATGACATGGTCATTGAGTACACGAAACTATCAGACTCTTTTAATGAAATAAATTTAAAAACAGATCTGACAATACAAGATTTTCATCTTTTATATATATATATATATATATTGCGGTGTGAGTATGATTTCAATCTATTCATAATTTTCATTTTTTTATAATTAATTTATTATTATTTTTAATATGTTACATTACTAAATTAGATTTTGATAATTAAATTATAAATAAATTTAAAAAAAATATATATATATAGTAAGAATAATATTATATTTTAAGAAATATATATTTAATAAAAAACTGATATATTTAAGTGTTGGGTTAACTTGTGATATATTATTTTATAAAATTCATTCTCGATATAATTTGTATCATGGTCAAGACACCGTCAGTGTTTGTCTGTTTTGTGTCTATGTTATATATGATAATATGTTTTTTATTTAATCATTGTTTATTATATTTTCAGTTTACTCTCTTATAATAGTGTAGACACCCTATTTTTACCATTTATAATTAGAATATGGACTTGTTAAATAAAAATAGTATAAATCAAACAAACTTATAATTAATATTTATTTATAATTAATCATGTTTGTGTTTTTTTATTTTGCATTAAAAAATAGATCACATGTCCAAATAGAGCCTACGACTTCAGCCATGCGTAATACGTGCTTTCCTTTTTGGTTAATGTTTGATTCTCCCGCTCAAGAGCTGGATTTTTTTTAAGACCATTTGTGAATAAAAATAAACGAGAAGAGAAGAGATCTGGATGAGGTTCTTTCTCTCCTCTATCGCTAGCCATACATCTAACATTATCATTTGGCTCCGGACTTGAAGCATGGGGACAAATAATAACATATGAGTGGTTTCTTCGCTATTACGGATGACCCACTCACAAACACTAATAAAGAGTGAGAAGTCATGTTTCTTTCATATCAATTTTCGATTGTTTCACAAGTGATACGATGAATTGTTGAAGTTAGATACTAGTTTTCTTCATTTCCTTTACATTTTTTATGATTCGGAACCTAGATCTATCATTATAAGAGATCCATTAATAACTAGAAACTTTACTGTTTATTTGATTTTCTATGACAATTATTTGTCAATACAAATAAAAAACGGTTAATAGTTGTTTACTAATATCTATTTCATTTGGTCTTATTTTTTATTTACTCTCTCTATTTAAGTATAATTTTTAGGATTAAGTTGGAGATGACATATGACTAAAATATCTCCAACCAATCTGGTCTCAACATAGATTAATCACCGTCAAATCGGTCTTAAACTTCGTTTGTGCTTTATATTCAATTTTATTTTGTTATTTCACCTAACATATAAAAAAATAAAAACAAAAATATCAACATATATATATTATATATAACATATAAGTCAATAAACCTCTATTATATATATAATCATATATAACATATAAGTAATAACAACTTTAATATATATATATATTATATGTATTTAAAATGAATACAAATAGCCTATGAAAGAGGTATAGACTATGTTTGGTCAAATTATTTTGATTAAGTGTTGAAATAGATTGATTCTTGAAATTTTGATGAATGTATTATATATACATCTAATTGTTTTTGATGCAGGTGTATTGAAAAATAATTTCATTAGACTTGGTTCTAATGATGTTCATTAGACCAATTTGGCATTAGATGCACAAAGTTAGACGTGCAGTCTAACTAGCGAGGTTACACGTGCAGTCTAACTGGAGGAATTAGACGTGCAGTCTAACTCATGGAGTTAGACGTGCAGTCTAATGAATTCAGAATTAGACGTGCAGTCTAACTCATGGAGTTAGACGTGCAGTCTAATAGAATCCGTAATTAGACGTGCAGTCTAATGAATCCGTAATTATACGTGCAGTCTAACTTGTGGAGTTAGACGTGCAGTCTAATGAATCCGGAATTAGACGTGCAATTTAAGTCGTGGAGTCAGACGTGCAGTCTAATGGATTCGGAATTAGACGTGCAGTCTAACTGGAGGAATTAGACATGTAGTCTAACTCATGGAGTTAGACGTGCATTCTAATGAATTCGGAATTAGACGTGCAGTCTAACTCATGGATTTAGACGTGCAGTCTAATAGACTCCGTAATTAGACGTGCAGTCTAACGAATCCGTAATTAGACGTGCAATCTAATTAATCCGTAATTAGACGTGCAGTCTAACTCGTGGAGTTAGACGTGCAGTCTCATGAATCCGGAATTAAACGTGCAGTTTAACTCGTAGAGTTAGACGTGTAGTCTAATGGATTAGGAATTAGACGTGCAGTTTAACTCGTGGAGTTAGACGTGCATTCTAATGGATTCGGAATTAGACGTGCAGTCTAACTCATGGAGTTAGACGTGCAGTCTAATTGATTCGGAATTTGACGTGCAGTCTAACTCATAGAGTTAGATGTGCAGTCTAATAGACACCTTAATTAGACGTGTAGTCTAATTGATTCGGAATTAGAAGTGCAGTCTAACTCGTGGAGTTAGACGTGCAGTCTAATGGATTGTGAAAGTTAGACGTGTAGTCTAACTCCTTCAGATTAGTCTGAAGAGGAACGCAATTAGACGTACAGTCTAACTCATGGAGTTAGACATGCAGTCTAATAGAAAGAGAAAGTTAGACGTGCAGTCTAACTGGTGAAAGTTAGATGTCCAGTCTAACTGGTGAAAGTTAGACGTGCAGTCTAACTCCTTCAGATTAGTCTGCAGTGATTGTAATTAGACGTAAGTCTAATCCCGTTAGGCCAGGTGGTCTAATGGAGTATGTTATTAGACGGGGACGTTTGATTTCATTAGACGAGGTCGTCTAATTGAAATACGTCTAATAAATTGCTTAAGAAGTTGCTTGAAGCTAGCACCCGCCTACCCACGTGCTACAGCTTTACGCTATTCCTGCTCCACTTTCTAGTGAAGATCAGTACGACAGCCCGATGCAACCAATCAACCAATGACACGTAAGCGAATATTCTTCCCACTACTTGTTTTTCATGTAAATCTCTGAAGAATATTCGGCGCACTACCTGTTGTGTACAACCACGATCCTTGTATTTAGAGTCTGTTGTGTACTATGGAGGCGTTCCAATAAAAGAGTGCCACGTATCATTCTGAAGATTCGACCGTTGGTACCTGTGCATATTTAAAGATTCCTAAGGACAACGGACAATCTCTCGATCATCTTGCTTACTGAAATTACTAATAATTCAAGCCTTTGAATATTCATAATGTGTGTTGATCAAGAAAGAGATAAAATCAAAGCATCCTTTAGCTGAGTGATATTCTTCATCTTGTAAGTTGAACAGAGTGTGTTCTATGCAACAGTTAGTTATGTGTGTGCAAACTGTATTTGATTCAAGTCATATTATAGTGAATCCTTTATGTGGTTGGAAGAAGGGGTGACGTATGAGAGTTTGCTCCGAACATCCATAAACAAACTGTTGTGTTGTTCTTTTCTGTCATCTTCTCATTTTTCATCTTAAGCTTCAAACCTAAGTAAATATTTCCGCACTTGATTCTGCTTCAAGTGTTTACAAGGGTTTGCGTAGAATAGAAAGTGAATCAAATCCCTAACAAAAAATTTTTCAAACCGTTTCTCATAAGCCTTCATTAATCACCAAACCCCGTCTCTATTGATAAAGCAGATCCTATCAGACTATGCAACTTACCCACTTGGATAAGAGAACTTGACAGGTATGGTGAAGTGTGAACTTGACAGACGTGGGTAATATAACCTTACCATTTTTTTCATTTTTGTAAATGTTCCTAATTTATATATCTATACTTTTATTCACTTTTCTAATAAAAACAAATAGAACAAAATACATATATTAATATATATATAATTATGTGATATACAAACTAATATAGTCATAGTAAAATATATGATCATCATTAGGCCAATAATTTAAAATGTTAATTTATATATAAACAAAAAATATAAAAATATATTTCTTAATTTTTTCTACTCATTCTCTTTTGAAAATTAGGAGGTAAAATCTAAGGCAATATGTCACAAAGGGGTTTCTAAAATTCTCTTCCACTTAATTGTTTAATTACCTTTCCATACGCCTTCTTGAACGCTATTCTCTTATACGAATTCGAGATATAATCTTCTAGATTTCAACCATAATGGTATATAGCACAAACAACGTGTGCATAAGGTATATATGTGAGTTTCCATAGTCTACATGTGTAACTTCTTTTTCTAATGTCTATGGCATGTCTATGTATTCCCTCATTGATATTATACCCGAATTCTTTGTTAAAGTCCAATGTGCACTTATGATACATTTCTTTGGCAAGTTCGAGTCTCTGTATTTCTACGAGAGAAACGTCTCCAATCCAATTCATATCAATTTATTTTCTTAAGTAACAAACCATTCTCAATATCATCAATCAGATGTGCTCCAACATGTTAATGATAAACATTTATCTATTTGGTACTTTACATGAATTAAATGTTTCACAAATATTGTTGTCTACCATGTCACACTTTGAATACTCTTTGAGGTATGCCTTAGACCATATTCTCTCAGTAATTCGGATTGCAGAAGTATCGACTCCTTATTTGGTTTGTTCGAGTACTCTTAAATTGACATCAAATTATTCTATATAGGTGAATCAAGCACACCTCCAAAATAATAAGTTCATGTTTTCACCAATATTTCCTCCTTTAGACCAATTTGTATACCAATAGAGGCAAACAAAATTTATTCTTTACATTTGGTAATAATTCAATAATTTCTCTTATTAATCCCTAACAAAATGAAATCAAATAATTAAGCAACTTCTTTAAAAAACTGTGTGATCAAATTTACATATCAAATTATACATTGAAATAAAATTGTAATTTAAAAATATAGATTTGACATGTCTGAAATGATTCTAATGTTATCTCCTCCTTCTAAATGTAGATCCTAAATTAGAAATTTAAAAAACCATTCTTAACTTGTTCGAGTCTCTCCTTCCACCACAGCCCATGCAATCGTGAACATGTGATCATTTGCATCTCGACCAATAGCATTGAGTAGTTCCCCTTTACATGTAGTCTTCAAAAAACATCCATCAACCCCAATTATTGATCTACAACTGTTTATCTACCCACTATTACATTCCTCACAACACACATACATTCTATGAAAATTTTGTTTCACTTGTGGTTTTATCTTTGATGGTTTTAAGAATAAAAATACCATTATTTCTTGATTGTAATTCTTCTAAATAGTTCCATAACTCACTAAAGTCTTTCTCGATGCAACACTCAACTTCGGTCAAAACTATTCTTTTGGCTTTATTCATCAAAGAACAAATCATATCACAATTTCAATCCTCCATACAAAGTTGTTGAAAAGTTTTTGTGGAAATATATCTTTGCGTTAAAATTCTATTGCGAAATTTTATCTCAATTTACTTATAGAGACCAACATGTTCTTGTTATCAGAATAGCAATGGTGCTTGAAAAGATGATTCTTCACCATTCAATGTTTTTCTATTTTGTCCTTGCATGAAAAAAAATATCAGTAAACTTTGCAATCACATAAATAATCTATTATAACATCTTTTATAATTTGTTTTGATTCAAACAACATGTCTACAATGAACCACCCTACAACCTGAATAAAAAGGTTGAACTTTAAATGAGAAGATTGTTGTCTCTTTACTTGATGAGATATTACATCATTATCACCCCCCTCATAATCAATTTCTTCACTACCACTCCATAATTAACTCATGGAGTCACTTTTATCAAAATATTCAAAATCTTCATCTTCAACATTTTTATCATCAATATCAGTAGTATTATATGACTCAACTTCAACTTCTCCATAAGTAGGTTCATCTTCTTCATCCTCATTTTCAACTAGAAACTCACTATTAACATCACATTGATCCTTAAGATTTCATTTAATTGGGATATATTCAATACTTGTCACAATTTTAATATCTTCTTCAAAATATTCTTCTACACCATTTTCAACCTTCACATTTTGTTAGGATCTAGATCGGCGATGGCGGACCGGGGTCCGGTTAAAGGGTAAAATCTCTAAAAACACTCAACGGTTGGCGCTAATCCGGTTAAGAATTAACACTTGGTTTCAATACTACACAAGCTGTCACAAACCCTTGAACCGAGTTCAAGTGCGGAAGTGGTTTGTTTCAGATTGAAGTAACACTCACACAAGATGAATAGAGATGAGTTTTGAAAATATCGGTTTGAAGATTAGTAGGGCGGTTAGAATCGTATGAGTCGGTTAGGATATGAAGCCGGTAGGAAATAAAGTACGAGACAAGTTTTTATGGATGTTCGGAGATAAAACTCCTACGTCACCCCTTCTTATCAAACAACGAGAAGGATATTCACTAAGGAATACTCAAACACAATACACGATCGAGTCTTATTTACTGCTCGATAATCACTCTTACAACTCTCACAGAAATTGTAATACACTTCACAACTACACACAAGCTTTTCAATCTTTTATAGAGATAATGCTTTTTATCACTTTGTTAACTTGCTTGTCTATATTTTCTTGCTTCTTCAGCTTCTCCTTTTATAGGTGAAATGTGTCAACGGTCACATTCCTTCAACGGATACCTTCAGGGTAATCCTTGAATCTAATTGGTTGAACAGAGGATCAGCATAACATTAAATGCGGTTTAGGCTTCCAAGGCATGGAGCAGACCAGCTTGATTTGTCTTTGCTTAATTATGGCAACTGTCGATTGGACAGTTGCCTGCACTTGGGAGGTTGTTCCTTTGACTTATACCAAAATAGTAACTTTTCTTCAGGCAATCTTCTGCAGCCTGCAACATATCATCAGACTTGTATAAATATGGCAATGTTACAATTTGATCCTTTGATGTCATCTTCTACATATACCCAAAGTATCTGTTTGCACCAATTTGTAAATTGTTCTTTCTTTGATATCCTTGACTTATTTCTCTAAATAGCCTTCTCGTTGGATTTGTTCTTTGGATTTGGATTAAATACTTCATTTCAACTAATTATGTTTACGGGTTGTTCAGTTCAACCGGATAACTTCAGGTTTTGGATTTGTCATTCCTTCTTCTGGCCAGCTTGATTACTTGACAGGTTGGAATTCATGACCGTTCGAAGTTCTTGACCGTTCCTGCACAATAAGTTTGTTTTGTTAAGTTCTTATTAACCGGTCAATTTTATCTAACACATTTTTAACAGTCGTCTCTATAACTTGTAGAGGTATAGGAAGAAGACTTGATTGAATTTCATAATCTTGGAGTATAGAATAATTTTTTACTTTGAGATAAATATCAACCCCAAGGCACGTCTCAAAGAGCTTTAATAAATATAGCAAATGTTGATCATTGTAAAAGCCATTAATTACTGATTTGGTGGACGATACAAAAATTCAAACAAATATTATCCCTATATCCGAGAGAAACCGCAAAGTCTACTAAATACCTGAAGCAAAATCGTTCAAGTTCTTTAATGGGCATGAGGTGTTCTTTATTATAGTGTACAACTCGAAAAAATCTACACAACATTAATAAAAATACTATATTAAGCTAACAAAACTTACAAGTGTTAATGCAAATGAATTTTAAAAATATATTACCGATCTGGAATTTGAGAGAGTTTCTCTAGAGTAATGATTTTATTCTTAGAATGACGGCCATTAGAACTTTCACCTAAAAAGTTCTTCATTTTTACTAATATGGTGTATTTCTTTTGTAAGTTTTTCAAAAACATTGTAATCAAAATGTGTATAATCATACATATAAAAATATTCATTATTAAAGTTAGTTTTATATGGAGTAAATATTCATTATCATATATAAGTAAAATATATAAGTAAAAGTATTAATTTAAATTTCCAGAAAACAAAGGAATATTTTAGTGAGTATTTGAAAATCTTATTCTTGTGTTATTCTATTCAAATACCTAAAATCTCTTTTATTTGGATTGTAATTATATGAAACATGATGCAAAAGATTATCTTGATGATCAATTCAGACAATAAAATAAGACTTAATCCAATATAGACAATAAATAAGACATGATTCTTCTATGATCATCAATAAAATGCAATGATATGCATGTCCGAAACGATTATAATGATATGAATAAATAACTTACTAGATATGACATGAAAGGGAAACAAAAACCTAAATGATATACAAGAATTTGAAATAACTTACTGTAATATACATTAGTAATAGTGTTCTTGTTCTTGATTAAAAACTAGGTAAAATAAAATTCATTATGTCCATAAGATATGTAAAAATAACTTACTATAATATTCATTATCCATTAATTTTAGAATTATTCATCAAGCAGAAATTAGTGGAGTTTCATATATACTCAAACAAATAATATAATTTCAGAAGAAATGATTGTCTTATTAGATGCTTAATTATAAAATAATATTGTGATGCATATTAAAATATTTAAAACTTCCGATTATAAATAAAAGTTATTTTAAACTTTGTTATAAAATCAATATTATTTTTTGTTTAATTTTTTTAAAACAATTATCATATAATTTACATAGTGTCCTTTCATATATATATATATAACCGATTATCGGGCGAAGACGTTAATGTTATTAATCATGTCTACATCATCTTTTCCTCTTTTGGTGTTGAGGTTATTAAACATTTTGTCAACATCTCTTCCTCTTATGTCTATGACTATCTTTCTTATCAAAATTATTTTTATTATTTGTAATATGTTTATGTATATGTCTCGTTATTCTTCCTTACTTATAATGAAATTAAATTATATTATAAATTTTTAAAATTAGAATAAATATAAATTATCATAACCCAAACTAAAAATTTTTTTTTTTAGATTTTAGAAAAATAAGTTTGAAATTTTTGATTAAATTTTTTGTTTTTAATGTTAGAAAATTAATGGTAAGTAATCACTATCCAGGATAATAAAAAAAATGTAATGAATTTTAAAAATCTATAACCGATCTGAAATTTGAAAGAGTTTCTACATAGTAATGATTGTATTCTTACAATGACGGGATTTAGAATTTTGACCTAAAAAAATCTTTATTTTTCCTAATATGTGTATTTCCTTGAATAAAATTTTCAAATATTTTAATCAAAATGTGTTTATAACAATTATTAAAAAATATTCATTATCATACATAAGTAAAAATTTTAATTTCTAGAAAATAGAGAAATGTTTTACTGAATATTTGAAAATCTTTTTCTTTTGGTATTCTATGTAAATGCCAAAACTCTCTCCTATTTGAATTGTGATTATAGGAAACATGATTCAAAACATCATTTGGATGAACAATTTAGACAATAAATAAAATAAGACCTGATCAAATTCAGACTATTAATAAGACATAAATATTCTATGCTCATCATAATATGCAATGATTTACATTTCTGAAATGATTCTATTGATATACAAAAATAACTTACTGTAATATCAATTATTTATTGATATTACAGACATGAAATGGAATCAAAACTTAAATGATATACAAGAATCTAAAAAAATTTACTATAATATCCATTAGTAATAATGTTCTTATTCTTGATTAAAAACTAGGTAAAAAAATCATTTTGTCCATAAGATATGCAAAAATAACTTACTGTAATATTCATTATCCAATAATATTAGTATTAGTATTACATGACATGATATGCAAAACATTGAATAAATTGACTATAATATGTATGGATAATGATATTCTAAAGAAAAACACATCTACTATTACATTATAATCCATAATATGAAAATCATTATCTAAACTTTAGATATATTATTTCCTAATGATGAACAAAATCAAACAGAATTCAGTGGAGTTTCATATATGCTCAAACAAAGAATATAATTTCAGCATATGACTATCTTAAAAAGAGAACCAAATAAAGGGTCAAGATTACTTGTGAACTTTTAGACGATGAGAACGTTGTAGATTTCAAACCAATATAAAAAGGAACAAATAGAAAAACCCTAATCTAAATACTAAATCCAACATATCATAATCTAAACAAATATAAAATTAAATGACATTACCGAACGAAGAATTTAAACCTAAATTACACCCATCTAAACCTAAATCAAACCAAAATCTAAATACCGTAATTTTTAATGGTCCAATAAATAATTTATTGAAGATGGATCAAAGAAACATATAAATTAATAAAAATATAATTTAAGAAGAAGAAGATGTCTTGGAGAAGAGAGAACCTGTTGAAAATTAATGACGTGTTTGACATGTAGAAATTAAATTAAAATATTTTATTGCCAAATAAATTAAAATAAACGGTACTTCCATTTAGTAAAAATTCTTAAATGGCCAAAACATTGATTGTTCAATCCTCATATGGATCAAATCATTGTTTGAGCTCTAAATGGTAATTGGTTCTTGTTTTGAATGTTTAGAATTTAGAGAAAATTTGATTTATGTTATAAGTTTATAGTTATATTTGATATGATTTTCAATTTTTATTTTATCTGTTGAAGTTAAGAATCATGTATGAAAGTGGCCCTAGATCATAAAAACTCGATAGGATTATTGAAAATACACAATAAAGTTGTCATGTTTTAAAATATCGGTGACTCATCTCTCATAAAGATTATCACTATACAAGATTAATGACCTACATTTTATCAAGATTAATACTTATATTTTATTAATTGAATTTTTTTACATATTTAGAATATGATTTATTTCTTATTTTTTCGAAAATAATTTAGGATGTGTTTGAATTATAAATGCCATTATAATTAGAATTTTAAGATCAGTTTCATCCCAATTAAAATATATTTATAATTTAATTTATATATTTAAAAAATTATAGAAAATTGTAATTCAATTGTAATTCTTATATTTGAACAAACATAAAAAAAATAATTTGAATATAGATTATTTATATTTTTAAAATACGCTAAAACTTACTTCAATGTAGTTTAAATGGTAAAAAATTAATTAATGAAAGTGCAATCAAATAAATTAAATTTGTTTTTCTATTTAAAATAACATAGTAATTTTAACTCCAAATTTTCAAATATTTGACTTATTGTTTATTTCGAATTAAAATTATTTTGAGTCAACCTGATCTATTACTACTGCAATTACGAACATGGAGCAATAATAATAAGATATAGTTATATTAATTATTACTGAACATTATATAATAAATTTAAAATAAAAACATATAAAAAAACTTTTTAGAATCACTAGCACAATTTCATGATTTTTCAAACAAAATTTAGGGTTTTGTAATTTATAAGAAAAAAGTTGATAAAAATAAAGGTTAAAAAATTTTATTTAAAATATTTTATGTAAATTGTAACATTTTTAATAAAAATAAATGCTTAAAAAGTGGTTGTGTTGGTCTAAAATAAGACCCGATGTGCCTCATTAAAAATGTGTCAATAACTTACTATGTGATTGTAAGTGATGTTGTGTCTTATTAGATGTTTAATTATAAAATATTACAATTATGCATTTAAAAATATTTAAAATTTCATATTATAAATAAATGTTATTTTAAACGTTGGTATAAAATCAATATTATTTATTTTTTTAAAAAATTATCATATAATTTACATAGTGTCCTTTCACATGTATAATCGATTATGGGCGAAAAAGTCAAGGTTATTAAACATGTCTACATCATCTCTACATCTTCTGGTCTCGAGATTATTAAACATATCGACAACATCTCTTCCTATTATGTATATGACTTTCTTACTTATCAAAATCATTTTTTTATTATTTTTAATATGTTTATATATATGTCTCATTATTCTTCTTAACTTGTAATGAAATTAAATTATATTTTCAATATTAAAAATTAGAACAAATTTAAATAATCTTAATCAAAACTAAAATATTTTTTTTTCGCGATTTTAGAAAGATAAATTTGAAATTGTTGTTTAAAATATTAGAAAAATTATTGTAAGAAATGACTATCAAGGATATTAAAATGTTGTAAAGAAATAAATCACAAACAACTATTTACAACTTTAATAAATCACTAATACTTTTGAAACCAAACTATTTTATTAGATTAATATTATTTTAGTACTATATTTAATATCCTCAATTAAAAATAAATTGAATAAATTATTAATATGTTTTTAATTTAAATCATCAAATTACTATTACTATTAATATCAATTTTAATTAGTTAATTAATTACAAAATAAAATTAAAATATTTTCATTAAAAATTCATTATTCATTGTCCTTAATTCTCCCATTTAAGTTGCAAATTAATAAATTTAAAAAAGAAGAAAAAATAACACAATTATCCATTATTTTATGTAGGCATATTTATATTATTCTTAATATGAACAAAAATATTATTCGACTTTATTTTATAATATAATGTAGGCATATTTATATTTATATAATACAAATTTCAATAATTATTATAATAAGATTAATATATATAATCACATAAAATTTATTCAATATATTTATATTTATTGTATTGTTTGAGAATGTTCCAATTTATTCATAATTTTTATTTTTATTTTAATTCAATTATTATGATTCATAATATGTTACCTTATTATAAATAATAAATAGATTTTGAGAATTTAATTATAAATAAATTTAAAATATATTTTTATAGTAAATTTTTACTTTTATAAATATAAACTAAATAAAAAACTAGAATATTTAAGTGTTGCGTTAAGTTATGAAATGTTATTTTTATAAATTGCATTATTGATATAATTTGTTTCATGGTTAAGACACCGTCATTGTTTTTCTGTCTTGTGTTATAAAAGATAATATATTTTTTATTTAATCATTATTTTGTTATGTTCAATTTACTTTTTTGTAAAATTATATAGCCTAATTTTACCTTTTATTTATAATTAAATTTTGACTTATAAAATAAAAATATTATAAATCAAACAAACATGAATATTTATTTTATAATATATATCGTGTTTTTTATTTTTTTCATACTGCCGAAAAAATAGATCACAAGTCCAAATGGGGCCTAGGACTTAAGCCATGCGTAATGCATAATTTCCTTTTTGGCTAATGTTTATTACTCATGCTACTGAGTTAAAAAGTTTTTTTAGACCAGATTTGTGAATAAAAAGGAGGAAAAGAAGATAAGAGAAGGGATTTAGATGAAGGTCTCTCTTTCTCTTCTCCATCGTTAGCCATATGCCTCACATTCACTTGTGGCTCTGGACTTCAAGCACGGGGACAAGGAATAAGATATGAGTGGTCTCTTCATTTTTTTGGATGTCATACTCATAGGCAATGATAAAGAGTGACTAGTCATGTTTCGTTTAGTTATATTTTCGATTGTTTCACTAATGATACGATAAATTACTGAAGCTAGGTACTAGTTCTATTCGTTTACTTTACATTTTTTTTGATGATTTAGAACCTAGATCTATCATTATAAGCGATCCACTAATAACTAGAAACCTTATTATTTACTTGATTTATCTATTACTATTATTTGTGGATCTAAGTAAAAAAATAGTTGATAGTTGTTACTAATTTCATTTGGTCTTCTTCTTGATTTACACTCTCTATTTATGTATACTTTTGGGAATAAGTTAAATATGACCTGTGACTGAAATATCTTCAACAAATTTGGTCTCATCATAGATTCATCACCATCAAAGTCGTTAAGATTCATTTGTGCTTTATATTCAATTTTATTTTGTTATTTCCCATAAAATATAAATAAAAAAAACAAAAAAAAAACAATATATATATATATAAATATGTATCAGATAATAAATCGTTATTATATACCTATAATCATATAAAATATATAAATAAAAATAACTGTAAAATATTTATATGTAACATATAAAATGAATACATATAGAGTATAGAGTTTAGACTATAGACTATAGAGTATAGACTGTGCAACTTGAGTAAGACCACCCACAGCAGGGTGTCAAATTTTTTCATTTAACACCCTGCCACGTCAGCTTAACACCTCTTTTAACACCCACTTTTTAACATGTCATACAGCAGCGTGTTATTCAAGGTATCAAAATTACTTTTTCACTTTCTCTCACTTCCACATCATTTAAACATATACATAATTTCATTTTTTTTAACCACAAACAATATTATTCATCACTTGATAAATCAAACATACAAATATTATTTAAAACGAAGAAGAAAACAAACACTCTAAACATTGGTAATTTTTTAAATAGTGTTTTTAAAACTCTAATCGAGAGTTGTTCCAAATTTATTCCAAATGTGCATGACAAGATCTTTCTTCAATTGAATATTTTGTGCTTTGTCACGTAAATCGGCCCTAGTATGAATATTTGATTCAGATCGGCCTTCAACATGCACTTGAAATTGAGGTAGCACTTCTCTTTGGACATTACCTGAGGAACTAGACCCGGAATTATTCGAACGTTCAAAGTCGATATTTTCCCAATTTCGTGAATACGAATCTCGTTCATCCTCCACAATCATATTGTGTAAAATTATGCATGCCCTCATTATTTTACCTAGGATGGATTCCGGTATTCATGGGATCTTCCGGATGTTCAATGTTTTGGTTCGAAGGTTGTATATTTGTGTTTTGAGCTTGATTTGGGAAGTAATTTGGAAAGAAGTTGTAGTTTTGTGAAGGATCCATGAAAGAGTTTGAAGATTTCAAAAGAAAGGTGATACAAACAAGGATGATAATATGGTAGAAAATTTCTGAAATTTTTTGGTGTCCAAATGACACAAACCAAGTCTCTATTTATAGATCGTGAAAAATAAAAAATATTGATATAATTTTTTTTTATTGATGAATTATTATTAAAATGTATTTTTAAAATAAGAAAACTAAAATCAAAAGGTAGATATTATCCTGCCACATGGCAGCCTCTCATTGGGCCAAACAAAATTTGACACCCATGTCAAATTTTGACACCCATGTCAAATTTTGACACCCAAAATTTGACACCCACTTTTACCTCTGCTGCCTCCCACCCTCCTCTTTTGACACCCAAATGACACCCTGCTGCGGCTGGTCTAAGTGAACTTTTCAAACATGGGTAACAGTGAACTTGACAGGTGTGGGTAATATCAAATTACCATTTCTTTCATTCTTTTTAAATGTTCCTAATTTATATATTTATATTTTTTTTATTCATTTTTTAATTAAAACAAGGAAAAGAAAAGAAATATTAATATATATAATTATGTGATATATAAACTAAAATACTTCTAATAAAACATATAATCATCATTATGTCTTTCTATAATTTAAATTGTTTATTTATATATAAATAAAAAATACAAAAATATAATTTTTAATTTTTTCTACCCATTCTCTTTTGAAAATTAGGAGGTAAAATCAAAGATAATCGGTGACATTGGAATTTCCAAAATTCTCTTCCATTTAATTGTTTAATAACCTTTCTATACGCCTTCTTAAACACTATTCTTCTATACCAATTTGAGATATAATCTTCTAGATTTCTATCATAATGGTATATAGCACAAACAACGTGTGCACATGGTATACATGTGAGTTTCCATGGTCTATGTGTGCAACTTGTTTCTCTGATATCTATGGCATGTTTATGTATTCCCTCAATTATCTCATACCTGAATTCTTTGTTAATTTACAATGTGCACCTATGATACATTGCTTTTGCAAGTTCGAGTCTCTACGTTGCTACGGTATAAACGTTTCCAATCCAATTTATATCCATTTTTTTCATAAGAGACAAACATTTATCATTATCATTAATCGGATGTGCTATAACATGTTAATGATAAACATTGATCTACTTGGTAATATACGTGAATTAAATATTTCACAAATGTCGTTGTCTACCATGTCACACTTTGGAGACTTTTTGGGGTATGTCTTTAACCATCTTTTTTTAGTAATTTGTATCACAAAAGTACTGAATCCTTGTTTGTTTGTTCGAGTACTCTTAAATTGGCATCAAATTGTTTTGGATAGGTGGATTGAGCACACCTATAAAACAATAATTTCAAGTCATCACCCATATTTCCTCCTCTAGCACAATTTGTATACCATTGGTAAGAAACAAAATATGTATGCTCTACATTGGGTAATAATTTAGAAAATGGTTTTATCAATCAATAACAAAATGAAATCAAATAATTCACCAACTGTTCTTAAAAACCGTGTGATCAAACTTACATATCAAATTGTACATTAAAATAAAATTTTAAATTAAAAACATACATTTTGCATGTCTAAAATGATATTAATATTATCTCCTTCTTCTAAGAGTAGATCTTCAATTAGAAGTTTGAAAAACCATTCTCAACATTTTTACTCTCTCTTTCCACCACAACTTCTGCTATCGGGAACATGTGATCATTTGCATCTCGACTAATAGCAGAAAGTTGTTCCCCTTTACATGTTGTATTTGAAAAGCATCCATCAATCTCATTTAGTGATTTACAACCGTTTATCCAACCACTCTTACATACCTCAAAATACACATACATTATATGAAATTTGGTTTCACCCATGGTTTCATCTTTCACAGTTTTAAGAATAAAAGTTCCATTATTCCTTGATTGTAGTTCTTCCAAATATTTTCATAACTCACTAAAGCATTTCTCTATGTGTTGGGATCGGTGTTAACAATAGAGTCCATAGTCTGACTATTGTACATAACATACGATAAACGATTCAATAATAATCCTATGAGGTATTTGTATCTGTTTCAATTCTTTGCCAATCTTCACGAACTCATGAAACAGATTCAATTGCGGAACTGTTTGTTGGATTTGGAGATTTAGACAACCGAATGCAAATGACAGAAAGTAAAAAACACAAGGAGTATTATGGATGTTCGGAGATAAAACTCATACTTCACCCTTCTTCCACAGCCAGAAGGATATCCACTAAAGACTTTGAATTAGATACAACCCACTGAGCTATCTAACTCCCTGTTGAACAGAACAACCTCTGTTCAACTTACAATACTAAGATTTTTCATAGAAAAGACAGTATGCAATTACAATATGATCATAGATAGTTAGTAATAAATTTTGCGTGTGTTAAGTAGTTGTTTGTTTATTCATTTGTAGTATTTAGGAAAATTCAAATGTTGTCCTTGGGCTTCTATTTATGGTAGAAGTAAACCAACGGTCGAATATTCTTTGTTTACACGTGGCATGTGTTCGTTGGACGACCTCCTATAGTACGAGAGTATAGCAGACTCTGAGAATTTGGATCGTGTCCATACTGAACATGTAGTTTGTCGAATATCCTCTAATCTTGTATTATACTAGAAATGCAATTGAGAAATATCCGCGTACGTGACATTCATTAATTTGATAGAATTAGTTGGTTGTAAGACTACTAAAAGCATAAGGAGCAAACAACTGAGTGAACGTGGTTAGACGGATGCTTCCTTTAGACAGCTACTAAAGCAAGGCATCAGACGTTATTCTTAAGATCGCGTCTAAAGGAGTTAGACGTCCTCGTTTAACTACATTTCCCTTTAGATCGAGTCTAAATGAGTTAGATGTCCTCGTCTAACTACACTTCCCTTTAGACCGTGTCTAAAGGAGTTAGACAACCTCATCTAACTATGTTTCCCTTTAGACCGCATTTAAAGGAGTTAAACGTCTTCGTCTAACTACGCTTCCCTTTAGACCTCGTCTAAAGGAGTTAGACATCTTTGTCTAACTACGTATCCCTTTAGACCGTGTCTAAAGGAGTTAGACTTCCTCGTCTAACTACGTAAGATGTTTAAGACAGCCTACTTCAGATCGCGTCTGAAGTATAAAAGTCTTTTAGATTTGTTCCTGCAAAAACAAATAGACAGCCTAGCTTGATCATAACTAAGTTTAACATAAATCATCAAAATAATATCGGCATTGAATAAACATATTTCCTTAGTTTATTTTAGTCAATTTGATTTGACTAACACTATGTCACATTCAACTTTAACCAAAACGATTGTTTTTGCTTTATTTATCAAAGAACAAATCACATCACAATTTTAATCCTTCCTACAAAGTTGTTGAAGAGTTTTTTAGGAAATATCTCTTTGGTTTAAAATTTTATTGCGAAATTTCATCTCAGCATACTTTGTAGAGACAAACATGTTATTGTTATCATAATAGCAACAGTACTGATACGATAAATCTTTATTATTCACTTTTTTTTCTTTTTTTATGTTTTGTTCTTGCTTGCAAAAAAAAAACCAAGAATATCATTATTTTCTACATTTCACCTCATTTTATAAAAGTCTTGTTTAATCCATTTTATACTAACTTTGTAATCACATAAAAATCTATTATAACATCTTTTATCATTTGTTTTGATTCAAATACCATGCCTTCAATGAACCTTCCTGCACCCTGAATATAAGGGTTAAATTTTAAATGGGAAGATTGTGGTATCTTTACTTGATGAGACATCACATCATCGTCAAGCCCCTCAGAATTATTGTATTCACTATAACTCCATAAATAACTCTTGGGTCACTTTTATCAAAATATTCAGAAACTTCAACTTCATCTTTTTCATCATCCATATCACTAGTATAATCTGATTCAACTTCAACTTCCTTTTCATAAGTTGAGAAATCTTGTTCATCCTCATTTTAACCTAAAAACTCACTTTCAACCTCACATTGATCCTTATGATTTCATTGAATTGGAACATGTTCGATAATTGTCTCAATTTTAATATCTTCTTCAAAATATTCTTCTTCATCATTTTCAACCTCCGCATTTTAAACATTCGTCTCTATAACTTGTAGAGGTGTAGGAAGAAGACTTGATTTAATTTCAAAATCTTGGAGTATAGAATAATCTTTTACTTTAAGATAAATATCAACCTTAAAGCACGTCTCAAAGATATTTAATAAATATAACAAATGTTGATCATTGTTAAAAGCCAGTAATTGTTGATTTGGTGAACGCTACTAATACTCAAATTTTTCTATATCCCTATATCTGAGAGAAATCGCAAAGTCCACAAAATCCTAGAAGAAATATCGATTAAGGTCTCTAATGGGCATCAAATGTAATTTACCATAGTGTACAACTCGAACAAATCTACATAACATCAAATTAATGTTTCTGTTATTTCCATTTTTATTTTATTATTTAATTACAAAATAGAATTTAAATATTTTCATTAAAAATTTATTATTATTGTCATGTATTCTCCAATTCATTGTTAAGTTGTAATTTCACTTTATTAAAATTAAAAAATAAGAAATAATAATAAAATTATCTATTACTTTAAGTAGGCATACACAACTTTTATTTGCCACGTATTTTTGTTTTTCTTAATTTGGATAAAATTATTATTTGACTTTATTTTAAAATATAATAAAATTTATTTATATAATTCAAATTTCAATAATTAGTACAATAAGATTAATATATATAATAACATAAATTTTATTTATTCATAATTTTCATTTTTGTTATAATTTATTTATTATTATTCTCAATATGTTACCTCACTAAAATTAGATTTTAGTAATTTAATTATAATTAGATTTTAAATATATATTTAGTAAAAATTATATTTTATTTTTAAAAATATAAACTATATAAAAGACTTATATATTTAAGTGTTGTGTTATGTTGTGATATGTTATTTTTTATAAATTACATTCTTGATATAATTTGTATCATGGTTAAGACACAGTCAATATTTTTCTATCTTGGGAATGTGTTATAAGTCATAATATGTTTTTTATTAAATCATTATTTTTTATATTTTCTGTTCACTCTTTTTTAATATTGTAGACACGGTAATTTTACACCTTACTTATAATTAAAATTTTGACTTATTAAATAAAATAGTATAAATCAAACAAACTTAAAATTGATATATATTTTATAATTTATCCTGATTTGTGCTTTTTCATTTTGTAGAAAAAAAAGAGATAACATGTCCAAATAAGGCCCAGGACTTGAGCAATGCGTAATGCGTGCTTTCTTTTTGGCTATGGTTTGATTCTCCCGTTCCATATTAAAAAGTTATTTTTTACCAGATTTGAGGATAAAGAGGACGAGAAGAAAAGAAGATAAGAGAAGAGAACTGGATGAGTCTTTAACTCCTCCATCGCTAGCCATACATCTCACATTCACTTATGGCACCAAACTTAAGGCACGTTGAAAAGGAATACCATATGAGGGGTCTCTTTTATTTTTCGGACGACACACTCAGAGACAATGATAAATAATGAGGAGCATGTTTCTTTTAGATCTATTTTCGATTGTTTAACTAGTTATATGATGCATTGTTTTCTTTACATTTTTCGATGATTCAAAACCTAGATCTATCATTATAAGCGATCCATTAATAACTAGAAACATTACTGTTTACTTGATTTATCTATGACTATTATTTGTGAATCCAAGTAAAAAATAGTTCATAGTTATTTACTAACATCAATTTCATTTGGTCATTTTATTTCTTTACTCTCTCTATTTAGTTATATTTTTTGGATTAAGTTGGAGATGACTTGTGACTAAAATATCTCTAACTAAGTTGCATCATAGTAGATTCATCACCGTCAAAGCCATTTTAAGCTTCGTTTGTACTTTATATTCAATTTTATTTTAATATTTCCCCTAAAATATAAATAAATAAAAACAAAAAAGAATCTAAATATATATATAAATATGTATGAGATAATAAACGTCTATTATATACGTATAATCATTTATAATATATAAATATTAACAACTATAATATATATATATATATAATGAATACAATTGGCATAATATATGATTTATAAGTAATAACAACTTTAAAAAATATATATATATATATATATATTATATATTATATATTATATGTATATAAAATGAATAGAAATATCCTAGGAGGTGGTCTATGAGGGAGTTATAGACTGTGCAACTTGGATAAGTGAACTTGATAGGCGTGGTAAGAGTGAACTTGACAGGTGTGGGTAATATCAATTTACCATTTCTTTCATTTTTTTAAATATTCCTAATTTGTATATCTATACTTTTATTCACATTTTTTAATAAAAACAAAAAAAAAACAATATATATTAGTATAAATAATTATGTGATATAAAAGCTAAAATAGTTCAAATGAAATATATGATCATCATTATGTCTTTCAATAATTTAAAATATTTATGTATATATAAAAGAAATACAAAAATATATTTTGTAATTTTTTCTACCTCTTCTCTTTTCAAAATATGAGAGATAAAATCAAAGGCAATCTGTCACACTAGAGTTTCTAAATTTCTTTTCCACTTTATTGTTTAATGACCTTTTCATATGCCTTCTTTAACGCTATTCTCTTATAACATTTCGAGATATAATCTTCTAAATTTCCACCATAATGGTATACATAACAAACAACGTGTGCACAATGTATACATGTTAGTTTCTATAGTCTACATGTGCAACTTCTTTCTCTAATATCTATTGTATGTCTATGTATTCCATTAATGATCTCATACCCGAATTCTACGTTAAATCTAATGTGCACCTATAATACATTGCTTTTGCAAGTTCGAGTCTCTATAATACTACAGGAAAAACATCTTCAATCAAATTCATATTCATTTCTTTTCTTAAGCGAAAAACCTTTCTCATTATCGTCAATCGGATGTGCTCCAACATGTTAATGATAAACATTGATCTACTTGGTAATATCCATAAATTAAATGTTTCAATATGTTGATGTCTACCATGTCACACTTTTGATACTCTTTGAGGTATGCCTTTGACCATATTCTCTTAGTAATTCAGATCGCAGAAGTATCGGCGCCTCGTTTGGTTTATTTGAGTACTCTTAATTGGAATCAAATTGTTCTTGATAGGTGGATTGAACAATAATTTTTATATTTCTTCATGGATCCAAATTTTTATACCAATTACGGTAACAAAATATATGCTATGTATTTGGTAATAATTCAATAACTGCTCTTATTAATCCCTAACAAAATGAAATTAAATAATTTAGTAGCTGTTTTTAAAAACTATGTGATCAAATTTACATATCAAATTGTAGATCCTCAACTAGAAATTTGAAAAATCAATCCCAACTTGTTCCACTCTCTCCTTCCACCACAATCCATGCTATCGAGAATATGTGATCATTTGCATCTCGACCAATACAAGAAAGTAGTTCCCCTTTACATGCAGTCTTCAAAAAAATCCATTAACCCAACTTATTGGTCTACAACCGTTTATCCAACCACTCTTACGTGTCTCAAAACACACATACATTTTATAAAATTTTGTTTCACCCGTAGTTTCATCTTTGATGGTTTTAAGAATAAAAGTACCATTATTCATTGATTGTAGTTCTTCCAAATGGTTTCATAACTTATTGTAGTCTTTTTCGAGGTCACATTCAACTTCTGCCAAAACTATTCTTTTTAACTTTATTCATCAAAGAACAATTCACATCACAATTCAATCCTCTCAACAATGTTGTTTAAGAGATATTGTAGAAATGTCTCTTTTGGTTAAAATTCTATTGCAAAATTTCATCTCAACATACTTTGTAGAGACCAACATGTTCTTGTTATCAAAATAGCTACAATGCTCCGGACGATAATTCTTTACTATCCACTTGCAAAAAAATACCTAAAACATCATTCTTTCCTACATTTCACCGTCATTCTGTAAGAATCTTGTTTAATCCATTTTAAACTAATTGTGTAATCACGTAAATAATCTTTTTATAGCATCTTTTATCATTTTTTATTTAAACACTATGCCTACAATGAACCTCCCTACACCTTGAACAGAAGGAGTTAATTTTAAATGAGAAGATTGTCGTATCTTTACTTGATGAGATATTATATCATCATAAATCCCCTCATAATCACTTTCTTCACAAACACTCCATAAATATCTATTAGAGTCACTTTCATCAAAATATTCAGGAAACTTCATCTTCATCTTTTTCATCATCCGTATCACTAGTATAATCTGACTCGACTTCAACTTCCACTACATAAGTAAGGTCATCATTTTCATCCTCGTCTTCAACTAGAAACTCACTTTCAACCTCACATTGATCATTAAGATTGCATTGAATTAGGACATCTTCAATACTTGTCTCAATTTAAATATCTGCATCAAAATATTTGTCTCTATAACTTGCATCAAAATATACTCACGTTTGCATCATTTTCAACCTAAACATTTTTAACATTCATCTCTATAACTTGTAGAGGTGTAGGAAGAAGACTTGATTGAATTTAATAATCTTGGAGTAAATAATCATCTTTGACTTTAAGATAAATATCAAAGTCAAGGCACGTCTCAAAGAGATTTAATAAATATTGCAAATATTGATCATTGTTAAAAGTTATTAATTACAGATTTGGTGGACGATACCAAAACACCAATTTTCATTTATCCCTATTTCCTAGAGAAACCATAAAGTTCACTTAATTTTAGGATCAAAATCAATCAAGGTATCTAATGGGCATGGCATGTTCTTAACCATAGTATACAACTCGAAGAAATATGCAAAGCATTAATAAAAAATGTAATATTAAGCTAACAAAATTATAAGTATTAATGCAAATAAATTTTAAGAATCTATTACTAATCTGGAATTTGAAAGAGTTTTTCCGAAGTAAAGATTGTATTATTACAACGGCCTTTACAATTTTCACATAAAATATTCTTTATTTTTTAGAATGTGCTTAATCATAATTATAAAAAAAATCATTATCAAAGTTTGTTTTTATTTGGAGTAAATATTCATTATCATACATAAGTAAAAATTTTAATTTTAATTTCTAGAAAACAAAAGAATATTTTACTGGATATTTGAATATATTTTTCTTGTGTGATTCTTTTCAAATGGCCAAACTCTCTCCTATTTGGATTGTGATTATAGGAAACATGATACAAAAGATTATCTGGATGAACAATTCAGACAATAAAATAAGATCTAATAAAATTTAAACAATTAATTTATGCTCATCAATAATATGCATGTCTAAAATAATTATAATGATATAGAAAAATAACTTACTGTAATATCTATTATTTATTGATATTACTGACATGAAATGGAAACAAAACTTAAATGATATACAAGAATTTGAAAGAACTTACTTTAATATTCATTTGTAATTGTGTTCTTGTTCTTAATTAATAACTAGGTAAAACAAAAGTCATTATGTCCATAAGATATGCAAAAATTAACTTATTGTAATATTCATTATCCATTAATATTAGTATTAGTATTATACGACATGATATGCAAAACATTGAATAAACTTATAGTAATATGAATGACTATAAAGAGTTTAGGGTTTAGAGTTTAGGGTTTAGGGTTTATGGTTTTGGTTTTAAGGTTTAGGGTTTATACGACATGATATGCAAAACATTGAAAAATGCTCATGTTGGTATAAAATAAGCACGATGTGCTTGATTATAAATGGGTCAATATTCTACTATGTGATTGTAGGTGATATTGTGTCTTATTAGATGATTAATTATAAAATATTACAGCCATGCTTATAAAAATATTTAAAATTTTGGATTATAAATAAATTTTATTTTAAACTTTGGTAAAAAATTGATATTATTTAATTTTAAAACCAATTTTAATTTAATTTACATAGTGTCCTTAGACATATATAATCGTTTATCGAGCGAACATTATTAAACATGTATGTATCATCTCTTCCTCTTCTGGTGTCGAGGTTATTAATCATATCAGCAACATCTCTCCCTATTATATATTTGGCTTTCTTTCTTATCTAAATCATTTTTATTATATTTAATATGTTTATGTATATGTCTTGTTTTAGCTGTGGCATTCTATGTCATTACAAATCGGAATGTCGGAAGCCGAAGGATGATGAGAAGAAGAAGGACGAAGAAAAGGAGGTGAAGGCTCTTGTGGCAGGGGACGGGAAAAACAATCGGAATTATAATGATTCTTACTCTTCAACCAGTGATAATGATGATGATGAGGTTGCTTGCTTCATGGTGAGAGAAGAAGAAAAACTCTGGAATCTGAGGTGATAGAGGGAAGCTGCAGGAAGGAAGAATGGAGCATACTCTTCTGAGTATATATTCTACAAGATCACTAAGGACTAAGTGTTTTATGTTTTAAGAATAGTTTTGGTCTTAAGAACCTCAAAACATTTATCTATTCATTTTGTACATGCATAAATTGAGACGGAAACTTAGTGTGTAAATAAAGTTGCACGCAGACACATTACTTTAATCGGTTTATTAGACGAGGTCGTCTAAAAAGAAAAAGTATGTACTTAGACGTAGTTTTAATTACACACTCTATGCATCTAAGTCAATGTGTCTTGGTTAATAACCTGCGCGGTTAGACGCTGACGTCTAATAGACAGATAGACGTTTATAAGACAAGAGGAATTGGTAGCTCACGTCTAACTAAACACACGTCTAATACGTGTTGTTCATGCGTAATTAGACGTCGACGTCTATAAGACACATGATTAGACGTCTGCGTCTAATAGACTCATGCGTCTAATAGACGTTTAGATCTCATAAATTGTAGAAGTAAGAAAAACATTTAACTACGTGTGTATTAGACTGATCAAGGAAAACTATCCCACATGTTGTGTCCTCTAATTTTCCCGCTCAAACATAAAAACAGTCATCTTCAAATAACATGAAGACACGTGTCTTTCAAGTTAAGAGAGAATGACTTATATAACCCTAAAATTAATTATGACTCTGTGGGAAAAGACGTCTAACATTAATCAATGGATCCTACCCTTAGGAAAAGTGACGGTTAAGTCATGCGTCTCTTAGAAATCTATTTAAGGACATCTTGCATGTGATTGAAAAGTTTTTCACTAACAAATCTCTCAAGAACCCTAAATTTCTCCAAACTTTTCTCTAAAAACGTTTGTTCATCTTGTGTCTGTTCATCTTCTCTCAAAATGGGCAACAAGAAGATTACCCTCGGACATTGTACTTTATAGGTGGACCTTCCCTCTGTGTATACGTTTTATCAACAGGAGGTGGTCGACACGTTCAGATCTCCGGAGTATTTTAGTCTCGGGAAGTATCTCGGCGGACCGTTTATCTTCTACGAGAAGGAAGTCCGGGAGTTCTTTAAATCAGCCACCATGGTTGGCGATTTTATCACGGAAACAATGAACAATACGGTTATTTCTTTCAATGAGGTATCCTATGCGGAATTTTTCGAACTTCCATCGGAGGGCCACACGTTCAATCTGAACCTTCCTTCTAATATTATTGCGGAAATGAAGACTATTTTCTTAGCCGACAGTTCAGAAATCAGATTAAATGGGAGTAAGAAGGTTCTTAAACCCCATTTCATCCTATTGAACAATGTTGTTGCAAAGGCTCTTCAAGGAAGAGTGGGATCCTTTCATCTCTATAGTCAGGATCGTTTTGACTATATGACGGTCATATTCAAGGGCATTTAAGTTAACTAGGCTTCAACGCTCTTCTTGAACCTGTGTGCGACGATTGACTCTAAAAATAAAGAGAGTGTGAGCTTTGTTGCTCAACTTAGCCGATTGCTGGAACACTTAGGGGTTCCTATGGGGGAAAAAGAGACTATTAACTCTAACCGAGTGTTCAACGTCTTCACCGTCGCCAACATTCTCACTCGAATGAAGAACTCTAAGGAGTCCCTATCTGGCGCATCGAGCCAACAGACTGGTGGAAGATCCGTCACCCGTTCTAAGAAACTGACTGCTTCTATTCTTTCTACGGGAGCCAAAAGAGAAAAAATAGTAAACAAATCAGAGGCTAGTTCTACTAGCCAGAAAAGCTCTTTGAAGAAAGACTCTAAGGTAGTTGATTCCAGAGTAAAGCAAGGTTCTTCCGCACTTGCTGCTATCCCGATGTCTCTCATGTCTTCCTCCGCAAGCCAATCAAGAAAGCCAACAAAGTCCTCTATTTCTAGAGGAGAAAAGTCAAAGGCGCCTAGGGCGACTACGTCTTTGAAGGCTTCATCTAAGGTAACCCCTACTCCATCTCAGGCCGAAGTGCCTAAGTTTAATGTTCCTGTGTTGGAACAAGATGTATCTGTTTATGTTCCTGTAGTAGAACATGTTGTCGGGCCAACTGTTGATCCAGTTGGTCCAAATATTAAAAATCTTGACAGGATTTCATCCATTGTCCGTCAAACTGAATCAGTAGCCGCTGAAGATACAGTTTTTGCCGAAACAGAGCAGGGTGCTACTCATACCCCTGCTCATGTTGTCATATGTAATTAGGCTCTCTCTTTTCCAAATGAAGAGCCACCAGTACCCAAACAAGTTCAAGAAGAGTCCGTAGAGACAAAAAAGATATTCCAATCTAACGTTGTGCCTGGACTTTTGGCCAAGCCTCTAACTCCTCATGAGATAATGAGAGCCACCAGAAGAGGTGTTGGCATAACTTTCGGAGAACCGAGGCCTACTCCAAAACATGTTGAGGTTATTGAAAGGGCAAGGCAATCTCTATTACATCAAATGAGGAGGTTTCAGAGGCAACATGTATTGTTAACTTGATGTTGGATCAGGCCAACGTGAAAGCTGCTGCGAAGATCAATATCTTCGATAGCTGGGTTATGAACAGAACGTCCAACATGTATGATCAGGTCATCAAAGGAAAAGGAATAAGCAAAAAATGGTTGAAGTTGGTCAACATTGAAAAACGAGTCCTGAAATGGGCTAAAACTTCTGAGGTTTATGAAGCTCTATAGAGAAAGGAGTTGGTTGAAGCCAATCTCAAAGGTCGGGCTCTTTTTCTAGTGCTCGAAGAAAGAAAAACTAACTTCAATCCATTAGAAAAGAATGCTGGTGAAGAGGAGAAGTCTTTGAATAAACTTGATGAAATCATGAATGACTATATCTTAATCGTACTCAGGTATGTTCATGAAGAAGATTGCTCAGGGTAAATCCATTCGGTAACTCTTCAGATGAAGACGATCCGATGAAACTTTCTAAAGATTTCAATATAATTCTACCAGAAGATGAGCAAGTTGCTTCTCATCTCATTGAACTAAGAAACTTGTGTGTTGAAGAAAAACACCTTATGGCTCAACCTATTAATTGAAAAGACTCAGGACCAGTTCAACCTGATCCGATCATTGAAGAAGAAGAGATCAATGTCGAACCCGTTCAACCAAATGCTACTCAAGAAAAAGATGTGATGGAATCCCCTGTTCTTGAAATAAAGGCATCTCTAGTGAACGAGGTTGAAGCCAGTCAGCCTATCAAAGTACGTTTTGAGGGGGAACCCTCAAAAGAAAAGGAATCTGATAAGAGTTCTTCCGCTTAGGGGGAACGAGAAAACAATTATATGTCATCTGAAAGTCTTGAAGCTATTCCTCAACCAACTCCGGAAATTATAGCTGCTAACATCTATGAGACGGTTATTGACCTTCCTCTTCACTCCGACGGACCGTCTGATCAGATTCATAAGGTGTGTGAAGATATTCTGGGAGATGAAGATAAGTTTAAAGATTCTTCTAGGGAGGATGAACCAGAGAAGTCCTTGCAGATTCACACTCATTTCAGTCCTATTTAGACCGCTCCCGCCAACTCTCATTTAGTCTCATCAAATGAAGGAACATCCGTTGGAGGAGAAAAGTTATTAAGTCTATGGCAGAAATGATGAGCACTCTTCAGAAGAATGTTTTGGACTTGCAATCCAAAATGATGAGTATCAAAAAGAGTCAAAAATCAAACAAGAAAGAATTTGCCTCTCTTCTTGAAACTCATAAAGAAATGGAGAAGACTATGAAGAGGAACACGAATGAGGTCAACATCCTCAACAAACTTACTCCAAATTCGAAAAGAACTTTTTCAAACGGAAGTCTGACAGATTTGATTGTGAAAGGGAATTCGCCGTTGAACTTCATCAAGAAGTTATGGCTGGAGTGAGTTTGATTCAAGGTCAGATGGTTGAGTTCACCAATCATATGAATAGAGTCGATGTCGAGCGAATGGAACAAGCATATTCATTCGCAAGACAAATTCAAGCCATTGAAAATACTAAAGTTGCAGCTAATAAAGAGAAGAACCTCATTTCCCTTCATATTGATAATGTTAAAAAGGGGGAAGGAAGTTTAAGAGACGGTGGAATCAATAGAGGAGATGTTTCGACCGGTACCAGATCAAAGAGAAAACCAGTTGATGAAGGAGGTTGCAGACCAACCAAAAGAGGTGGAAGTCACAACGGTGACCGTGGTGGTGGAAGCGGTGGAAGAGGTGGTCGTGGTGGTTGTTCTCTCCCTCCATTTCAAAACCTCCTGTCCGGTGAAGGGTTTAATTACCCAATCGTGAAAAGGGAAAAACAATAATCTCTTTTCTTTTTAAATTATCTTTTGTTGGTTTCTGAACTTGGTTTTTGGAATATTGGTCTTTGAAACTTATTTGTGTAGTTTGCGAACAAGTATCATTCTTTCCTTAATTTGATGGATGTCTATCTTATCTAATTAATTGTGCAATGTTTTAACATCATCAAAAAGGGAGAAATTGTTGGGTCAAATTATTTTGACTAACGGTATTTTGATAATAAACTTGTGTAAAACTTAAATAAAATTAAACTAAGTCGTCTAATTGTTTTTGTGCAGGTGCATTAAAACGTTCTAAGATAGACTTAGCTTGAATCAGGTTTATTAGATGTGTTGGTTATTAGACGTACGACTGGTTAGACGTGCAGTCTAACAGATACGTGGTTAGACGTGTAGTCTAATAGATACGTAGTTAGACATATAGTCTAACAGATACGTAGTTAGACGTGCAGTCTAACAGATACATGGTTAGACGTGAAGTCTAATAGATACGTAGTTAGACGTGTAGTCTAACAGACACTTGGTTAGACGTGCAATCTAACAGACACGTGGTTAGACGTGTAGTCTAACAGACACGTGGTTAGACATGCAGTTTAACAAACACGTGGTTAGACGTGCAGTCTAACAGATAAGTGGTTAGACGTGTAGTCTAACAAACACGTAGTTAGACGTGCAGTCTAACAGATACGTGGTTAGACATGCAGTCTAACAGACATGTAGTTAGACGTGCAGTCTAAAAGATATTTGGTTAGACGTGTAGTCTAACAGACACATATTTAGACGTGCAGTCTAATAGATACGTGGTTAGACGTGCAGTCTAATAGACACGTAGTTAGACGTGCAGTCCAACAAATACGTGGTTAGATGTGCAGTCTAACAGATGAAAGTTAGACGCAGAGAGTCTAACTCCTTCAGACTAGTCTAAAGGGACACGTAGTTAGACGTGCTGTCTAACTCCATTAGAGTTGGTGGTCCAATGGATCCTGCTATTAGACGGCGGCGTCTAACTTCATTAGACTTGGCAGTCTAATGGAGCACGTTTAATACCTTGCTTCAGCAGTTGCTTGAAGTCAGCATCC
This sequence comes from Impatiens glandulifera, assembly GCF_907164915.1. Lineage (NCBI taxonomy): Eukaryota > Viridiplantae > Streptophyta > Magnoliopsida > Ericales > Balsaminaceae > Impatiens > Impatiens glandulifera. Next base: position 22,092,683 of record NC_061868.1, read on the forward strand.
GTCTACCCACGATCAACTAGCTGTACGCTACTCCTTCTCCACTAATCCGTGCAGATCTGTACGATAGCCAGTTGCATCCAATGAATGAATGCTACATAAGTAAATATTCTTCCCACTAATTGTTCCTTGCAGGACAATCCTAGAAGAATATTCGGTGCACTACCAGATTAGTACAACCACAATCTTTGTGCATAATGTCTTCTATACCTGTGTACTTTGGAGGCTTTCCAAAAAGTGCTTGCCACATTTTAATGCAAAAGATTCGACCGTTGGTACCTGTTCTCTATTTAAAGTTCTTCAAGGACAACGGACAAGCTGCTGGACTTACAATCCATCTTACGAATTGCTCACTTGTTTGCTTACTAAGTTTGTACATCAAGAGAGAGTTAGAATCAAAACCATGCCTAGTTGAGTAATACTCTTAAACCTTCTGTAATTTGAACAGAATCTGTTCTGTTCAACAGTTAGCTAGCACTGAATGTATATATTTGATTCAAATAAAAAAGTATAGTGAATCCTTCTGGTGGTTGGAAAAAGAGGTGACGTATGAGAGTTTTGCTCCGAACATCCATAAACAACTCTCTGTGTCTTTTACATTTCGTCCTTCATTCTTTCATTCGTTTTTAGCTTCAAACCCAAGAAAACATTTTCGCACTTGAATTGCTTCAAGAGTTTTTTTCATTTATTTAAATTATTTCTTGTGATTTCATGTCAAGTTTAATGATTTTTATTTATGTCATTTAATTTAATTTAAAATAATATTGGTTTCATATTATAAAAATTATTTCAACTAAATCGAAATTACGCAAATTTTATTCAAACATTATATACCATATTGTATTTTTTTTATGTTAGATTTGTTATTAATACATAAAATGTTTCTCTCAACTTATTATGATTCATTATATGACAACCTTTATTATTTTGGAATATTATAAAAAAATGGAATAATTTTATTTTTAATTACAGTGATTTTGGAGTTTAAAAAATAATTTTATCAAATACGAAATTACTATTAATTTTCTTAATATATTTTAAGATATTTCATGTAATTCTATGTCAAATTACATTATTATTTTTTATTTATTTTAATCCAAAATAAAAATAATTTTGTAATACAAAAGTCATTCTAATCAATTCAAAATTATGGAAAACCTTATTCTAATATTATACATAATAATTTATTATTTTATGTTTGATAAATTTATTTTTAATAATTAAACACATCTCAACATAATATAAATCATTTTGAGACATATTTGTTTTTTCAATTTTGATATATTCTAAGAAAATCGGGTACTTGTATTTATTATTTTATTTGGGATTAAATAATAATAATATTGTATTTGAAATTACGATGAGTTTATTTATTTATTTATATTATTTCTTTTGATTTCATTTCTAGTTGAATGATTTTGATTTATGTCATTTAATATAATCTAAAATAAATTAGTTTTGTAATATAATAATTGTCTCAAATTAATCGAAATTAACATAAATATTATTATATACCACATTTTATTTTTTTATGTTAAATTTGTTATTAATACATAAAATATTTCTCTCAACTTATTATGATTCATTTTATGACAACCTTTTTTATTTTGGATTATTGTAATAAAATCGGGTACTTCAATTTTTAAATAAGGTGATTTTGGGTTTAAAAAATAATCATATAGTATACGAAATTACTATTAGTTTTTTTAATATATTTTAATATATTTCATGTAATTTTATGTCAAATTACATTATTATTTTTATTTATTTTAATCCAAAATAAGAATAATTTTGTAATCAATAGTCATTCTAATCGAATCAAAATTATAGAAAACCTTATTCTAATATTATATACAATACTTAATTATTTTATGTTAGATCGATTTGTTTTTAATAAATAAACTCATCTCAACACAATATAAATCATTTTGAGACATATCTTTTCTTTTATTTTTGGGAAATTATAAGAAAATTGGGTATTTTTATTTATTATTAGAGTTTAACTGGGATTAAAAAAATAATATAATCGTATTTGAATTTACAATGAGTTTTTTTAATTTATTTAAATTATTTCTTGTGATCATTTCAAGTTGAATGATTTTGATTTATGTCATTTAATATAATCTAAAATAAATTAGTTTTATAATATAATAATTATCTCAAAATAATTGAAATTATCATTAATATTATTCAAACATTATATACAATATTGTATTATTTTATGTTATATTTGTTATTAATACATAAAATATTTCTTTCAACTTATTATTATTCATTTTATGACAACCTTCTACATTTTGGAATAATGTAATAAAATCGGATACTTTAATTTTTAATTACAGTGAATTTGAGTTTTTAAAAATAATTTTATCGTATACGAAATTACTATTAGTTTTCTTAATATATTTTAAATTCTTTCATGTAATTTTATGTCAAATCGTATTATTATTTTTATTTATTTTAATCATAAATAAGAATAATTTTATAATACAAAAGTAATTGTAATCGAATAAAATTTATTGCAAACCTTATTCTAATATTATAGACAATAATTTATTATTTAATGTTAGATAGATTTGTTTTTAATAAGCAACTTATCTCAACACAATATTTTTAAATATTTTAAGACATGTTTTTTTTTTCATCATTTTTTGGATATTCTAAGAAAATCGGGTACTTGTATTTATTATTAAAGTTTATTCAAGCTTAAAAAATAATATAATCGTATTTGAAAAAACAAAGAGGGGTGTTTTTAATTTATTTATTTTGATTTTATGTCAAATTGTATTATTATTTTTATTTATTTTAATCATAAATATGAATAATTTTATAATACAAAAGTCATCTTAATCGAATCAAAATTATTGCAAACCTTATTCTAATATTATACACAATAATTTATTATTTTAAAGATAGATTTGTTTTTAATAAGTAATTCATCTCAACACAATATTTTTAATCATTTTGAGACACGTTTTTTTTCTTCATTTTTTGGATATTATAAGAAAATTGGGAGCTTGTATTTATTATTAGTGTTTATTAAAGCTTAAAAAATAATTTAATCGTATTTTAAAAAACAAAGAATTTTGTTTTTTAATTTATTTATTGTGATTTTATGTCAAATTGAATGATTTTTATTTATTTCATTTAATATAATCTAAAATAATATTAGTTTTATAATATAATAATTATCTCAACTTAAACGAAATTGTCTTAAATATTATTAAAACATTATATACAAAATTGTATTATTTTACATTAGATTTATTATTAAAACATAAAATGTTTCTCTCAAATTATTATGATTCATTTTATGACAACTTTTTTCATTTAGCAATATTGTAAGAAAATCGAGCACTTTTATTTTTAATTACAGTGATTTTGGGTTTAAAAAATAATCATATCGGAATAAAAATACGGTTAATTTTAAGCTCATTCATGTAATTTTATGTCAAATTGCATTATTATTATTTAATTTATTTTAATCAAAAATAAGAATGATTTGTAATACAAAAGTCATCTTAATCGAATAAAAATTATCGCAAACCTTATACACAATAATTTATTATTTTATTTAGATATATTTGTTTTTAATAAGTAACTCATTTCAAGACAATATAAATCATTTTGAGACAAATTTTATTTTTCATTTTAGGGATATTCTAAGAAAATCGGATACTTATATTTATTATTAAAGTTTATTAAGGTTTAAAAAATAATTTAATCGTATTTGAAAAAATAATGATTTTTTTATTTATTTAAATTATTTATTATGAGTCTATTTAAAATTGAATTTTTTTTATTTACATAATTTAATATAATCTAAAATAAGATTAGTTTTGTAATTTAATAATTATCTAAAATTAATTAGAATTATCATTAATATTATTCATAATATTGTATTTTTTATGTTGGATTTGTTATTAATACATAAAATATTTCTCTCAACTTATAGATTACATTAATTTCGATTCAGTTGATATAATTTTTATAATATAAAACCAATTTTATTTTAGATTACATTAAATGACATAAATCAAAATCATTCAACTTGACATGAAATCACAAGAAATAAATTAAATAAATTTAAAATACTCATCGTAAATTCAAAAACGATTATATTATTTTTTAATCCCAAATTAACTCTAATAATAAATAAAATTACTCAATTTTCTTAGAATATCTCAAAAATGAAAAAAATAAAACATATCTCAAAATGATTTATATTATGTTGAGATGAGTTTACTTATTAAAAACAAATCTATCTAACATAAAATAATAAAGTATTGTGTATAATATTGGAATAAGATTTTCCTTAATTTTGATTCGATTAAGATGACTTTTTAATTAAAAAATCATTCTTATTTTGGATTAAAATAAATTAAAATAATAATACAATTTGACATAAAATTACATAATATATCTTCAAATATATTAAAAAAATAATAGGAATTTCGTATACGACAATATTATTTTTTAAACCCAAAAATCACTATAATATAAATTTTAATACTCGATTTTATTACAATATTCGTAAATAAAAAAGGTTGTCATAAAAAGAATCATAATGAGTTGAGATAAACATTTAATGTATTAATAAAAAATTTAACAAAAAAAAATAATACAATATTGTATATAATGTTTGAATAATATTTATAATAATTTCTATTATGTTGAGATAATTATTATATTAAAAAACTACACTTATTTTAGATTATATTAAATGAAGTAAATCAAAATCATTCAATTTGACATAATGTCAAAATAAATAATTTATTTAAATTAAAAAAAACACATTGTTTTTTCAAATACGTTTAAATTATTTTTTAAACCCAAATAAACTCTAATAATAAATATAAGTACTCGATTTTTTTAAAATATCCCAAAAATGAATAAAAAACATATCTCAAAATGATTTATATTGTGTTGAGATGAGTTTACTTATTAAAAACAAATCTATCTAACATAAAATAATAAATTATTGTGTATAATTTTAGAATAAAGTTTCCATAATTTTGATTTGATTATAATGAGTTTTGTATTACAAAATTATTCTTATTTTGGATTAAAATAAATAAAAAATAATAATGTAATTTGACATAGAATTACATGAAATCTCTAAAATATATTAAGAAAACTAATTGTAATTTCGTGTACGATAAGATTATTTTTTAAACCAAAATCATTAAAATTAAAAATTAAATTACCCGATTTTATTACCATATTCAGAAATAATAAATGTGTCATATAATGAATGATAATAAGTTGAGAGAAACATTTTATGTATTAATAAAAAATCTAACATAAATAATAAATGCGGTATATAATATTCGAATAAGATTTGCGTAATTTCGATTCAGTTGATATAATTTTTATAATATAAAACCAATTTTATTTTAGATTATATTAAATGACATAAATCAAAATCATTCAACTTGACATGAAATCACAAGAAATAAATTAAATAAATTTAAAATACTCATCGTAAATTCAAAAACGATTATATTATTTTTTAATCCCAAATTAACTCTAATAATAAATAAAATTACTCAATTTTCTTAGAATATCCCAAAAATGAAAAAAAAAACATATCTCAAAATGATTTATATTATGTTGAGATGAGTTTACTTATTAAAAACAAATCTATCTAACATAAAATAATAAAGTATTGTGTATAATATTGGAATAAGATTTTCCTTAATTTTGATTCGATTAAGATGACTTTTTAATTAAAAAATCATTCTTATTTTGGATTAAAATAAATTAAAATAATAATACAATTTGACGTAAAATTACATAATATATCTTCAAATAAATTAAAAAAATAATAGGAATTTCGTATACGACAGTATTATTTTTTAAACCCAAAAATCACTATAATATAAATTTTAATACTCGATTTTATTACAATATTCGTAAATAAAAAAGGTTGTCATTAAAAGAATCCTAATGAGTTGAGATAAACATTTAATGTATTAATAAAAAATTTAACAAAAAAAAAAATTACAATATTGTATATAATGTTTGAATAATATTTATAATAATTTCTATTATGTTGAGATAATTATTATATTAAAAAACTACACTTATTTTAGATTATATTAAATGAAGTAAATCAAAATTATTCAATTTGAGATAATGTCAAAATAAATAATTTATTTAAATTAAACAAAACACATTATTTTTTCAAATACGTTTAAATTATTTTTTAAACCCAAATAAACTCTAATAATAAATATAAGTACTCGATTTTTTTAAAATATCCCAAAAATGAATAAAAAACATATCTCAAAATGATTTATATTGTGTTGAGATGAGTTTACTTATTAAAAACAAATCTATCTAACATAAAATAATAAATTATTGTGTATAATTTTAAAATAAAGTTTCCATAATTTTGATTTGATTAGAATGACTTTTGTATTACAAAATTATTCTTATTTTGGATTAAAATAAATAAAAAATAATAATGTAATTTGACATAGAATTACATGAAATCTCTTAAAATATATTAAGAAAACTAATTGTAATTTCGTGTACGATAAGATTATTTTTTAAACCAAAATCATTAAAATTAAAAATTAAATTACCCGATTTTATTACCATATTCAGAAATAATAAATGTGTCATATAATGAATGATAATAAGTTGAGAGAAACATTTTATGTATTAATAAAAAATCTAACATAAATAATAAATGCGGTATATAATATTCGAATAAGATTTGCGTAATTTCGATTTAGTTGATATAATTTTTATAATATAAAACCAATTTTATTTTAGATTATATTAAATGACATAAATCAAAATCATTCAACTTAACATGAAATCACAAGAAATAAATAAAATAAATTTAAAATAATCATCGTAAATTCAAAAACGATTATTTTATTTTTTAATCCCAAATTAACTCTAATAATAAATAAAATTACTCAATTTTCTTACAATATCCCAAAAATGAAAAAAAAACATATCTCAAAATGATTTATATTATGTTGAGATGAGTTTACTTATTAAAAACAAATCTATCTAACATAAAATAATAAAGTATTGTGTATAATATTGGAATAAGATTTTCCTTAATTTTGATTCGATTAAGATGACTTTTTAATTAAAAAATCATTCTTATTTTGGATTAAAATAAATTAAAATAATAATACAATTTGACATAAAATTACATAATATATCTTCAAATATATTAAAAAAATAATAGGAATTTCGTATACGACAGTATTATTTTTTAAACCCAAAAATCACTATAATATAAATTTTAATACTCGATTTTATTACAATATTCGTAAATAAAAAAGGTTGTCATAAAAGAATCATAATGAGTTGAGATAAACATTTAATGTATTAATAAAAAATTTAACAAAAAAAAAATAATACAATATTGTATATAATGTTTGAATAATATTTATAATAATTTCTATTATGTTGAGATAATTATTATATTAAAAAACTACACTTATTTTAGATTATATTAAATGAAGTAAATCAAAATCATTCAATTTGACATAATGTCAAAATAAATAATTTATTTAAATTAAAAAAAACACATTGTTTTTTCAAATACGTTTAAATTATTTTTTAAACCCAAATAAACTATAATAATAAATATAAGTACTCGATTTTTTTAAAATATCCCAAAAATGAATAAAAAACATATCTCAAAATGATTTATATTGTGTTGAGATGAGTTTACTTATTAAAAACAAATCTATCTAACATAAAATAATAAATTATTGTGTATAATTTTAGAATAAAGTTTCCATAATTTTGATTTGATTAGAATGACTTTTGTATTACAAAATTATTCTTATTTTGGATTAAAATAAATAAAAAATAATAATGTAATTTGACATAGAATTACATGAAATCTCTTAAAATATATTAAGAAAACTAATTGTAATTTCGTGTAAGATAAGATTATTTTTTAAACCAAAATCATTAAAATTAAAAATTAAATTACCCGATTTTATTACCATATTCAGAAATAATAAATGTGTCATATAATGAATGATAATAAGTTGAGAGAAACATTTTATGTATTAATAAAAAATCTAACATAAATAATACAATGTGGTATATAATATTCGAATAAGATTTGCGTAATTTCGATTCAGTTGATATAATTTTTATAATATAAAACCAATTTTATTTTAGATTATATTAAATGACATAAATCAAAATCATTCAACTTGACATGAAATCACAAGAAATAAATTAAATAAATTTAAAATACTCATCGTAAATTCAAAAACGATTATATTATTTTTTAATCCCAAATTAACTCTAATAATAAATAAAATTACTCAATTTTCTTAGAATATCCCAAAAATGAAAAAAAAAACATATCTCAAAATGATTTATATTATGTTGAGATGAGTTTACTTATTAAAAACAAATCAATCTAACATAAAATAATAAAGTATTGTGTATAATATTGGAATAAGATTTTCCTTAATTTTGATTCGATTAAGATGACTTTTAATTAAAAAATCATTCTTATTTTGGATTAAAATAAATTAAAATAATAATACAATTTGACATAAAATTACATAATATATCTTCAAATATATTAAAAAAATAATAGGAATTTCGTATACGACAGTATTATTTTTTAAACCCAAAAATCACTATAATATAAATTTTAATACTCGATTTTATTACAATATTCGTAAATAAAAAAGGTTGTCATAAAAAGAATCATAATGAGTTGAGATAAACATTTAATGTATTAATAAAACATTTAACAAAAAAAAAATAATACAATATTGTATATAATGTTTGAATAATATTTATAATAATTTCTATTATGTTGAGATAATTATTATATTAAAAAACTACACTTATTTTAGATTATATTAAATGAAGTAAATCAAAATCATTCAATTTGACATAATATCAAAATAAATAATTTATTTAAATTAAAAAAAACACATTGTTTTTTCAAATACGTTTAAATTATTTTTTAAACCCAAATAAACTCTAATAATAAATATAAGTACTCGATTTTTTTAAAATATCCCAAAAATGAATAAAAAACATATCTCAAAATGATTTATATTGTGTTGAGATGAGTTTACTTATTAAAAACAAATCTATCTAACATAAAATAATAAATTATTGTGTATAATTTTAAAATAAAGTTTCCATAATTTTGATTTGATTAGAATGACTTTTGTATTACAAAATTATTCTTATTTTGGATTAAAATAAATAAAAAATAATAATGTAATTTGACATAGAATTACATGAAATCTCTTAAAATATATTAAGAAAACTAATTGTAATTTCGTGTACGATAAGATTATTTTTTAAACCAAAATCATTAAAATTAAAAATTAAATTACCCGATTTTATTATCATATTCAGAAATAATAAATGTGTCATATAATGAATGATAATAAGTTGAGAGAAACATTTTATGTATTAATAAAAAATCTAACATAAATAATACAATGTGGTATATAATATTCGAATAAGATTTGCGTAATTTCGATTCAGTTGATATAATTTTTATAATATAAAACCAATTTTATTTTAGATTATATTAAATGACATAAATCAAAATCATTCAACTTGACATGAAATCACAAGAAATAAATTAAATAAATTTAAAATACTCATCGTAAATTCAAAAACGATTATATTATTTTTTAATCCCAAATTAACTCTAATAATAAATAAAATTACTCAATTTTCTTAGAATATCCCAAAAATGAAAAAAAAAACATATCTCAAAATGATTTATATTATGTTGAGATGAGTTTACTTATTAAAAACAAATCTATCTAACATAAAATAATAAAGTATTGTGTATAATATTGGAATAAGATTTTCCTTAATTTTGATTCGATTAAGATGACTTTTTAATTAAAAAATCATTCTTATTTTGGATTAAAATAAATTAAAATAATAATACAATTTGACATAAAATTACATAATATATCTTCAAATATATTAAAAAAATAATAGGAATTTCGTATACGACAATATTATTTTTTAAACCCAAAAATCACTATAATATAAATTTTAATACTCGATTTTATTACAATATTCGTAAATAAAAAAGGTTGTCATAAAAAGAATCATAATAAGTTGAGATAAACATTTTATGTATTAATAAAAAATTTAACAAAACAAAAAAATAATACAATATTGTATATAATGTTTGAATAATATTTATAATAATTTCTATTATGTTGAGATAATTATTATATTAAAAAACTACACTTATTTTAGATTATATTAAATGAAGTAAATCAAAATCATTCAATTTGACATAATTTCAAAATAAATAATTTATTTAAATTAAAAAAAAACACATTGTTTTTTCAAATACGTTTAAATTATTTTTTAAACCCAAATAAACTCTAATAATAAATATAAGTACTCGATTTTTTTAAAATATCCCAAAAATGAATAAAAAACATATCTCAAAATGATTTATATTGTGTTGAGATGAGTTTACTTATTAAAAACAAATCTATCTAACATAAAATAATAAATTATTGTGTATAATTTTAGAATAAAGTTTCCATAATTTTGATTTGATTAGAATGACTTTTGTATTACAAAATTATTCTTATTTTGGATTAAAATAAATAAAAAATAATAATGTAATTTGACATAGAATTACATGAAATCTCTTAAAATATATTAAGAAAACTAATTGTAATTTCGTGTACGATAAGATTATTTTTTAAACCAAAATCATTAAAATTAAAAATTAAATTACCCGATTTTATTACCATATTCAGAAATAATAAATGTGTCATATAATGAATGATAATAAGTTGAGAGAAACATTTTATGTATTAATAAAAAATCTAACATAAATAATAAATGTGGTATATAATATTCGAATAAGATTTGCGTAATTTCGATTCAGTTGATATAATTTTTATAATATAAAACCAATTTTATTTTAGATTATATTAAATGACATAAATCAAAATCATTCAACTTGACATGAAATCACAAGAAATAAATAAAAAAAAAATTAAAATAATTATCGTAAATTCAAAAACGATTATTTTATTTTTTAATCCCAAATTAACTCTAATAATAAATAAAATTACTCAATTTTCTTAGAATATCCCAAAAATGAAAAAAAAAACATATCTCAAAATGATTTATATTATGTTGAGATGAGTTTACTTATTAAAAACAAATCTATCTAACATAAAATAATAAAGTATTGTGTATAATATTGGAATAAGATTTTCCTTAATTTTGATTCGATTAAGATGACTTTTTAATTAAAAAATCATTCTTATTTTGGATTAAAATATTAATACAATTTGACATAAAATTACATAATATATCTTCAAATATATTAAAAAAATAATAGGAATTTCGTATACGACAGTATTATTTTTTAAACCCAAAAATCACTATAATATAAATTTTAATACTCGATTTTATTACAATATTCGTAAATAAAAAAGGTTGTCATAAAAAGAATCATAATAAGTTGAGATAAACATTTTATGTATTAATAAAAAAAATTCACAAAGAAAAATAATACAATATTGTATATAATGTTTGAATAATATTTATAATAATTTCTATTATGTTGAGATAATTATTATATTAAAAAACTACACTTATTTTAGATTATATTAAATGAAGTAAATCAAAATCATTCAATTTGACATAATATCAAAATATATAATTTATTTAAATTAAAAAAAAACACATTGTTTTTTCAAATACGTTTAAATTATTTTTTAAACCCAAATAAACTCTAATAATAAATATAAGTACTCGATTTTTTTAAAATATCCCAAAAATGAATAAAAAACATATCTCAAAATGATTTATATTGTGTTGAGATGAGTTTACTTATTAAAAACAAATCTATCTAACATAAAATAATAAATTATTGTGTATAATTTTAGAATAAAGTTTCCATAATTTTGATTTGATTAGAATGACTTTTGTATTACAAAATTATTCTTATTTTGGATTAAAATAAATAAAAAATAATAATGTAATTTGACATAGAATTACATGAAATCTCTTAAAATATATTTAAAAAAATAATAGGAATTTCGTATAAGACAGTATTATTTTTTAAACCCAAAAATCACTATAATATAAATTTTAATACTCGATTTTATTACAATATTCGTAAATAAAAAAGGTTGTCATAAAAAGAATCATAATAAGTTGAGATAAACATTTTATGTATTAATAAAAAATTTAATAAAAACAAATAATACAATATTGTATATAATGTTTGAATAATATTTATAATAATTTCTATTATGTTGAGATAATTATTATATTAAAAAACTACACTTATTTTAGATTATATTAAATGAAGTAAATCAAAATCATTCAATTTGACATAATATCAAAATAAATAATAGATTTAAATTAAAAAAAACACATTGTTTTTTCAAATAAGTTTAAATTATTTTTTAAACCCAAATAAACTCTAATAATAAATATAAGTACTCGATTTTTTTTAAATATCCCAAAAATGAATAAAAAACATATCTCAAAATGATTTATATTGTGTTGAGATGAGCTTACTTATTAAAAACAAATATATCTAACATAAAATAATAAATTATTGTGTATAATTTTAGAATAAAGTTTCCATAATTTTGATTTGATTATAATGAGTTTTGTATTACAAAATTATTCTTATTTTGGATTAAAATAAATAAAAAATAATAATGTAATTTGACATAGAATTACATGAAATCTCTTAAAATATATTAAGAAAACTAATTGTAATTTCGTGTACGATAAGATTATTTTTTAAACCAAAATCATTAAAATTAAAAATTAAATTACCCGATTTTATTACCATATTCAGAAATAATAAATGTGTCATATAATGAATGATAATAAGTTGAGAGAAACATTTTATGTATTAATAAAAAATCTAACATAAATAATACAATGTTGTATATAATATTCGAATAAGATTTGCGTAATTTCGATTTAGTTGATATAATTTTTATAATATAAAACTAATTTTATTTTAGATTATATTAAATGACATAAATCAAAATCATTCAACTTGACATGAAATCACAAGATATAATTTAAATAAATTTAAAATACTCATTGTAAATTCAAAAACGATTATAATATTTTTTAATCCCAAATTAACTCTAATAATAAATAAAATTACTCAATTTTCTTAGAATATCCCAAAAATGAAAAAAAAAACATATCTCAAAATGATTTATATTATGTTGAGATGAGTTACTTATTAAAAACAAATCTATCTAACATAAAATAATAAAGTATTGTGTATAATATTGGAATAAAGTTTTCCTTAATTGTGATTCGATTAAGATGACTTTTTAATTACAAAATCATTCTTATTTTGGATTAAAATAAATTAAAATAATAATACAATTTGACATAAAATTACATAAGATATCTTCAAATATATTAAAAAAATAATAGGAATTTCGTATACGATAGTATTATTTTTTAAACCCAAAAATCACTATAATATAAATTTTAATACTCGATTTTATTACAATATTCGAAAATGAAAAAGGTTGTCATAAAAAGAATCATAATAAGTTGAGATAAAAAATTTATGTATTAATAACAACTTTAACAAAAAAAATAATAATACAATATTGTATATAATGTTTGAATAATATTTATAATAATTTCTATTATGTTGAGATAATTATTATATTAAAAAACTACACATATTTTAGATTATATTAAATGACGTAAATCAAAATTATTCAATTTGACATAATATCAAAATAAATAATTTATTTAAATTAAAAAAAACTCATTCTTTTTTCAAATACGTTTAAATTATTTTTTAAACCCAAATAAACTCTAATAATAAATATAAGTACTCGATTTTTTTAAAATATCCCAAAAATGAATAAAAAACATATCTCAAAATGATTTATATTGTGTTGAGATGAGTTTACTTATTAAAAACAAATCTATCTAACATAAAATAATAAATTATTGTGTATAATTTTAGAATAAAGGTTCCATAATTTTGATTTCATTAGAATGACTTTTGTATTACAAAATTATTCTTATTTTGGATTAAAATAAATAAAAAATAATAATTTAATTTGACATAGAATTACATTAAATCTCTTAAAATATATTAAGAAAACTAATTGTAATTCGTGTACGATAAGATTATTTTTTAAACCAAATCATTAAAATTAAAAATTAAAGTACCCGATTTTATTACAATATTCCAAAATAATAAATGTTGTTATAAATCATAATAAGTTGAGAGAAACATTTTATGTATTAATAAAAAATCTAACGTGTGGTATATAATATTCGAATAAGATTTGCGTAATTTCGATTCAGTTGATATAGTTTTTATAATATGAAACCAATCTTATTTTAGATTATATTAAATGACATAAATCAAAATCATTCAACTTGAGTCGATTCAGTTGATATAGTTTTTATAATATGAAACCAATCTTATTTTAGATTATATTAAATGACATAAATCAAACTCATTCAACTCGACATGAATTCACAAGAAATAATTTAATAAATTTAAAATACTTATCGTAAATTCAAATACGATTATATTATTTTTTTAATCTCAATTAAACTCTAATAACAAATAAAAATATCTGATTTTCTTAGAATTTCCCAAAAATAAAAGAAAAGATATGTCTCAAAATGATTTATATTGTGTTGAGATAAATATACTTATTAAAAACAAATCTATCTAACATAAAATAATAAAGCATTGTGTATAATTTTAGAATAAGTTTTTTCATAATTTTGATTCGATTAAGATGACTTTTGTATTATGAAATTATTATTGTTTTGAATTAAAATAAATAAAAATAATAATTCAATTTGACATAAAATTAAATGAAATATCTTAAAATATATTAAGAAAACTAATAGAAATTTCGTATACGATAATATTATTTTTTAAACCCCAAAATCACTGTAATTAAAAATTTAAGTACTCAATTTTATTGCACTATTCCAAAATAAAAAGGTTGTCATAAAATAAATCATAATAAATTGAGAGAAATATTTTATCTATTAATAACAAATCTATCATAAAATAATACAATATTGTATATAATGTTCACATAATATTTATGATAATTTTGATTAAGTTGAGATAATTATTATATTACAAAACTACTCTTATTTTAGATTATATTAAATGACATAAATCAAAATCATTCAATTTAACATAATATCACAATAAATAATTTAAATAAATTAAAATAAAGCTCATTGTTTTTTCAAATTCAATTAAATTATTTTTTAAACCTTAATAAACTCTAATAATAAATAGAAGTACCCAATTTTTTTAGAATATCCCAAAAAGAAATAAAAAAAAACATGTCTCAAAATGATTAAAAATTTTGTGTTGAGATGAGTTACTTATTAAAAACAAATCTATCTAACATAAAATAATATGTTATTGTGTATAATATTAGAATAAGGTTTGGAATAATTTTGATTTGATTAAGATGACTTTTGTATTACAAAATCATTCTTATTTTGGATTACAATAAATAAAAATAATAATACAATTTGACATAAAATTACATAAAATATCTAAAAATATATTAAGAAAACTAACCGTAATTTTGTATACAATAGGATTATTTTTTAAACCCCAAAATCTCTGTAATTAAAAATAAAGTACTCAATTTTCTTACCATATTCCAAAATAAAAATGTTGTCATAAAATGAATCATAATAAATAGAGAGAAATATTTTATCTATTAATAACAAATCTATCATAAAATAATACAATATTGTATATAATGTTCGAATAATATTGATGATAATTTCGATTAAGTTGAGATAATTATTATATTACAAAACTACTCTTATTTTAGATTATATTAAATGACGTAAATCAAAATTTTTTAATTTGACATAATATAACAATAAATAATTTAAATAAATTAAAATAAAGCTCATTGTTTCTTCAAATTCAATTAAATTATTTTTTAAACCTTAATAAACTATAATAATAAATACAAGTACTCGATTTTTTTAGAATATCCCAAAAATGAAAGAAAAAACATGTCTCAAAATGATTTATATTGTGTTGAGATGAATTTAATTATTAAAAACAAATCTATCTAACATAAAATAATAAGTTATTGTGTATTATATTAGAATAAGGTTTGGCATAATTTTGATTTGATTAAGATGACTTTTATATTACAAAATTATTCTTATTTTGGATTAAAATAACTAAAAATAATAATGCAATTTGACATAAAATTATATGAATGATCTAAAAATATATTAAGAGAATTAGCCGTAATTTTGTATACGATAGGATTATTTTTTAACCCCAAAATCACTGTAATTAAAAATTAAAGTACTCAATTTTCTTACCATATTCCAAAATAAAAAAGGTTTTCATAAAATGAATAATAATGAGTTGAGAAACATTTTACGTATTAACAACAAATCTAACATAGTCACTCTTTTTACAATCTCTATTCTTCCTGCGTATGACAGGTTTTTGTAGCCCAACCTAAGATAGAATTTCTGACTTTTTCAATAAATGTGTGAAAATTTGAGCTTTAAAGTTGATTTGTAGATAAGGGGACTCCAAAATATTTGACTGGAAGTGTGCCTTCTTTTATCCTCAAGATATCTATATATATATAATGATGCTTAATTTTTAAAGTGTCCGGATTGGCGGGTCGAGAGCTGTGGTTAATTTGGATACTTGGGTCGGATTGTGGGTTTACCCGTTTTTAAATTTAAAACGGTTAAAAATAAAATTAAAAATGCTAGAGGTATGTTTCGAACTTGCAACCTAACAAAACAAGTACAACTCTTTAACCAACTAGGCTACAAAGACTTTATATTTTAAATTCAACACCAAATTTGATAAACGCGGGACGTTTTAATATTAATATAAGTTCAACTTTTTAACTAACTAATCTATATATATATAATGATGCTTAATTTTTAAAGTGTCCGGATTGGCGGGTCGAGAGCTGTGGTTAATTTGGATACTTGGGTCGGATTGTGGGTTGACCCGTTTTTAAATTTAAAACGGTTAAAAATAAAATTAAAAATGCTAGAGGTATGTTTCGAACTTGCAACCTAACAAAACAAATACAACTCTTTAACCAACTAGGCTACAAAGACTTTATATTTTAAATTCAACACCAAATTTGATAAACGCGGGACGTTTTAATATTAATATAAGTTCAACTTTTAACTAACTAATCTATATATATATAATGATGCTTAATTTTTAAAGTGTCCGGATTGGCGGGTCGAGAGCTGTGGTTAATTTGGATACTTGGGTCGGATTGTGGGTTGACCCGTTTTTAAATTTAAAACGGTTAAAAATAAAATTAAAAATGCTAGAGGTATGTTTCGAACTTGCAACCTAACAAAACAAGTACAACTCTTTAACCAACTAGGCTACAAAGACTTTATATTTTAAATTCAACACCAAATTTGATAAACGCGGGACGTTTTAATATTAATATAAGTTCAACTTTTTAACTAACTAATCTATATAGGTGTTGAGTAAATAGATACTTGGGTCGAATTGTGGGTTGACCCACCCATAAACTTAAAACGGTTAAAAAAAAATAAAAAATGTTATCCGTAATTTTTTTTCACGGTTTTATATTAATATTACTCGTGCAAATGCACGGGCTAAATGCTAGTTAAATATATTCTACTTCAAATTCTCTTTCACTTCTCCTCCAAAGAAAGCATGACTTTTTTCTTTATTAATGAATAAACCTGTAATACTAGAGAACATTATTAGTGTTTCATTGATTGTACTAACAAATTCAACATCCGCGTGAGCAACTAAAAACAGATCATCAACGAAACAAACATGTGTTATTGCTTGTTCTTTGTAGTAGAAGTGAAATTTGAGTTTATGATTCCTTAAGAGCATTTTAAAGATACAGTCCAGGATATTCATCATAAGAACGAAGAGGTAAGGTGAGAGAGGATCTCCTTGCCTTACTTCTCGTTAACCCTTAAAGAAGCCACTATGTATGCCATTCATGCAAACAATGAAGTGAGGGGTCGAAACACTGCATTAACCACTCAATAAAATTGTAAGGGAAACCAGCAATATAAAGGAATTCATGAAAAATGTCAGTTTTTTAAAGTATAATAAACTCTAATAATAAATACAAGTACCATATTTTTTTTAAAATATCCTAAAAATGAAAAAAAAAACATGTTTCAAAATGATTAAAAATATTATATTGAGATGAGTTATTTATTAAAAACAAATCTATCTAACATAAAACAATAAATTATTGTGTATAATATTAGAATAAGGTTTTTCATAATTTTGATTCAATTAAGATGACTTTTGTATTGCAAAATCATTATAATTTTGGATTAAAATAAATAAAAATAATAATGCAATTTGACATAAAATTACATGAAAGATCTAAAAATATATTAAGAAAACTAACCGTAATTTTGTATACGATAGGATTATTTTTTAAACCCAAAAATCACTATAACATAAATTGAAGTACTCGATTTTATTATTATATTCCAAAATTAAAAAGATTGTCATAAAAAGAATCATAATAAGTTGAGAGAAACATTTTATGTATTAATAAAAAATCTAACATAAAATAATACAATATTGTATTTAATGTTCGAATAATATTTATGATAATTTTATTATGTTGAGATAATTATTATATTACAAAACTACTTTTATTTTAGATTAAATTAAATGACGTAAATCAAAATCATTCAAATTTATATAATTCTAATTAGATTAAAATGAATTTTATATTACAAAATCATTCTTATTTTGCATTAAAATAAATAAAAATAATAATCAAATTTGATATAAAATTCCATGAAAAATCTAAAAATATTTTAATAAAACTAATCGTAATTTTGTATACAATAGAATTATTTTTTAAACTCCAAAAACACCGTAGTTAATAATAAAAGTAATCGATTTTCTTCCAATATTCCAAAATGAAAAAGGTTTGCATTAAATTAATCATAATGAGTTGAGAAACATTTTATGTATTATTAACAAATCTAAAATAAAATAATAAAATATGGTATATAATGTTGAATAAGATTTGTGTAATTTCTATATAGTTGAAATAATTTTTATAATATAAAATCAATCATATTTTAGATTATATTAAATGACATAAATCAAAATCATTCAACTAGACATGAAATCACAAGAAATAATTTAAATAATTTAAAAAAACTCATCGTAATTTCAAATACAATTATATTATTTTTTAATCCCAAATAAATTCTAATAATAAATAAAAGTACCCGATTTTCATAGAATATCCCAAAAATAAAAGAAAAAACATGTCTCAAATGATTTATATTGTGTTGAGATGATTTTATTTATTAAAAACAAATCTATCTAACATAAAATAATAAAGTATTGTGTATAATATTAGAATAAGGTGTTCTACAATTTTGATTCGATTAAGATGACTTTTGTATTACAAAATCATTCTTATTTCTAATTAAAATAAATAAAACTAATAATGTAATTTGACATAAAATTACATGAAATTTTTTAAAATATATTAAGAAAACTAATAGTAATTTCTTATAGGATAATATTATTTTTTAAACCCGAAAATCACTGTAGTTAAAAATTAAATACCCGATTTTATTACAATATTCTAAAATAAAAAAGGTTGTAATGAAATAAATTACAATAAGTTGAAAGAAACATTTTATGTATTAAAAATAAATCTAACATAAAATAATACAATATCTTATATAATGTTTGAATCATATTTATAATAATTTCGATTAAAATTAAATAATTATTATATTACAAAACTAATCTTATTTTAGATTATATTAAATGACGTAAATCAAAATCATTCAATTTGATATATACTCACAAAAAATAATTTAAATAAATTTTAAAAAATCATTGTTTTTTCAAATACAATTAAATTATTTTTTAAACCTTAATAAACTCAAATAATAAATATAAGTACCCGATCCTCCTGTCTCTTGCAGAGCCTTCGGCATGAACTCTCTATTGAATCCTGTCTCCATACAGGAAGAAAAAAACCTGCACTGCAAGCACCCTGATTATTCTATACAGAGAGAGGGCTTAATACATGTTGGACTTAATATCCAAGGATGAACTGAGAATGAAAAATCCCATGAGGCAAGGCCTAGAACGAGGGGGGTTGGCAAAAGGGTCACTATAGCGCTATCACCAGCTCAATGGCTTACTCTCATTATTATATTCCTATAACTAAATATCCCTTGGGACTTGAACAAAAGAAAGCTGGGTGTTTAACTACCGCTCCTCCCCAGACGGACGCAATGGAATGATGTGAAGGCGCTGAAGAAGGAGTGGAAGCTGATGAAGAGGAGACAAAGGGAAGAAAGAGATTCCTATCCCTAAAATGAAAAACAAAACTTGTCTCAAAATAATTTATATTGTGTTGAGATGAGTTACTTATTAAAAACAAATATATCTAACATACAAAATAAATTATTGTATATAATATTATATTAAGGCTTGCAATAATTTTGATTCAATTAAGATGACTTTTGTATTACAAAATCATTTTTATTTTGGATTAAAATAAATAAAAAATGATTATGCAATTTGACATAAAATTACATGAAAGATCTTAAAATATATTAAGAAAACTAACCGTAATTTTGTATACAATAGAATTATTTTTTAAACTCCAAAATCACCGTAATTAAAAATAAAAGTACTCGATTTTCTTCCAATATTCCAAAATGAAAAAGGTTTGCATTAAATTAATCATAATGAGTTGAGAAACATTTTACGTATTATGAACAAATCTAAAATAAAATAATACAATATGGTATATAATGTTGAATAAGATTTGTGTAATTTCTATGTAGTTGAAATAATTTTTATAATATAAAATCAATCTTATTTTAGATTATATTAAATGACATAAATCAAAATCATTCAACTAGACATGAAATCACAAGAAATAATTTAAATAATTTAAAAAAACTCATCGTAATTTCAAATACAATTATATTATTTTTTAATCCCAAATAAACTCTAATAATAAATATAAGTACTCTATTTTTTTTAAAATATCTCAAAAATGAAAAATAAACATGTCTCAAAATAATCTATATTGGGTTGAAATGAGTTTACTTATTAAAAACAAATCTATGTAACATAAAATAATAAATTATTGTGTATTATATTAGAATAAGGTTTTTCATAATTTTGATTCGATTAGGATATACAAAAGTCATTCTTATTTCTGATTAAAATAAATATAAATAAAAATGTAGTTTGACATAAAATTACATGAAATGTCTCAAAATATATTAAGAAAATTAATAGTAATTTCGTACCCAATAATTATTTTTTAAACCCCAAAATCACTGTATTTAAAAATAAAAGTACTCGATTTTTTTACAATATTCCAAAATGTAAAATGTTTTCATAAAATGAATCATAATGAGTTGTGAAACATTGTATATATTAATAACAAATCTAACATAAAATAATACAATATGGTATATGATGTTGAATAAATTTGCGCAATTTCGATTTAGTAAATAATTTTTATAATATAAAACTAATTTATCTTAGATTATATTAAATGACATAAATCAAAATCATTCAACTAGACATGAAATCAAAATAAATAAATTAAATAAATAAAAAAAATCATCGTAATTTCAAATACAATTATATTATTTTTTAAACCCAAATAAACTCTAATAATAAATACAAGTACCTAGTTTTCTTAGAATATTCAAAAAATGAAAAATAAAATATGTCTCAAAATGATTTATATTGTGTTGAGATGAGTTTATGTTAAATAAATTAGATAGTTAATTAATAAGTATTTAACTATCTAAAAATATTAATCAAACTCAACCTTTTGTGCAGGAAAAGCCGGGAGCGGTCACATTCTCAAATTGACCGGTCAAACCGATATGAAGATTGGTTCGTCTCAAATTCTGGATCGGTGATCTTTTCTTTAAAGATCGGTTTCCTCTCATCGGTGGTAGGACTGGTCAACCAATACCAAAACGTCAAACCGATATGAAGTTCGGTCGGCTCAAAATATTGACTCAATCCTAAATGACCATACAATCATAACGGGAAGAATAATCAAGATCAAATCAAAGTTATGGAACTGCTAAAAGTTTCCATTTTGATGCAATAGGTTCTCTTTGGGAATATGTAGAATGAGATTTTCAAATATGCAGACTGTGATATTTCCTATTTGATACAAGTCTGTTGTTAGACTGTAAACTACAAAAGACTGAATAGATATACCTATTTTGGTATAAGTCCAAACAGCCTCCAAGAAGCAGGGATCTGTCCAACCGACCAGCTGTTAAACTCAATAGAAGACAAACTGGCCTGCTGTATTATTTCTTGGAAAGCATCCATCATATTTAATGCATTACAGCTCCTTTTTACCAACCAATCACATTCAAAGATTACCATGCTGGTATCCATTGAAAGAGAAATATGACTGTTGTTATATTTTCAATATATAAGGAGAAGATGAAGAACAAAAGCAACAGTTACGAGAGTTGAAGTTACAATACAAGTCTAATGTTTTACATTTCATATCTGTTCAAAAGTATTAATGCTTATTACAATTCTATTCATTCGGTGTGAGAGTTGTAAGTCAATAACGAGCAGTAAATAAGCCTCGGTTATTTGACATATTGTAAAGTGTGATTGAATATTCTTAGTGAATATCCTTCTCAAGGTTTGAGAAGAAGGGGTGACGTAGGAGTTTTATCTCTGAACATCCACAAATCTTGTGTTGTGTTCTTTCTTCATCTCATTCATCCTTATTATCCAATCCGTGTGTGTTGCTTCAAGTTGAAACAAACTATTTCCGCACTTGAACTCGGTTCAAGGGTTTGTGACAACTTGTGTAGTGTTGAGACCGATATTAATCTCTAATCGGATTAGTACCAACCATTGTGAGTGTATAAGTGTTCTCCTTTAGTCGGACCCCGGTCGTCTATCGGTAATTCCGATCCTATCAATTGGTATCAGAGCGGCTAGTCTCAATACTCAAATAATCGAAGCAAGCATGACTCACGGTGAGAAACCGCCAATGCTAGAAATTAAAGAGTTTGTTGATTGGAAGATTTAGATGTATCTGCATTTGACTACTATGGATGACGAAATGATGATCATTCTCTCTGACGGACCGATATAGATTGAAAAGGACAGAAGTGAATGGATAGCCGACGACATAAATAGGATCAATCTGGATAATCACTATAGAAACGCCATTTATAAATCATTGGATAGAAACACGTTTGCAAAAATCAGAGAATGTGTAACTACAAAGGAAGCATGTGAGACGGTTATTCAACTTCATGAAGGAAACGAAAGAACAAAAGTTCGAAAACATCAAGATGCGCCCCGGTGAAACCATGAAGGAATTCAGTGATCGGTTTACAAGTGTGGTAAATGAGCTTTCATCTATTGGAAAGAAAATATGATAACAAAGAAACTATTATCAAGACCTTAATATCTCTTCCCAGCTCCTGGGATATCAAAACAATGGTGATGAGAGAATCAAATAGCCTCGGCAAGATGAAACTGCACGATGTTTTTGAAGATTTAAAGGCATACGAGTTCAAAATGAAGTCCTGAATTGAAGATGAAGCTTCAACTTCAATCGCTACCAGAGCCCTGGTGACATCGTTGGAACCAGCAGCTCCTGTACCGGTCAAAACAGCCGAGCACTTCAGTGAAGATGCAATGGCCATGCTAGCAAAGAAGTTCGGAAAGTTCATGAAGAAGAGTCAATCGACCAACTCATACAACTACAACTACGGTGATAATCTAACGTTCGATGTTTTAATTGCAATACTTTAGGTCCTTACATGTCAGAGTGCAAAAAGCCGAGAAGAGATGACCGGAAACTAAATGATCACAACCAGAGAGATGATCATCAGCAAAATGGTAAGGCAAAGATATTTAAAAAGCGTTAATAGCTAATGATGATGGGCGCTTGTGGGAACATATCAATTCAGATAACGATGATGAAGGATCTCTTGTCTCATGGAAAATGAAGAATAGGTATTTTACTTCTCTTGTGAAGAATTTATCGAAGAAGATTTGGTTACTGCACTCAATGACATGGTCGTTGAGTATATGCACCTATAACCTCATGTACCAACCCGGTTGAACTTTCAGATCGGTGAACCGAGCAAAACTGAAATCGGCGATCCGAGTGAAATTCAGACTGTTGGAACAATTGAACTATCCTCTGAGAATGAGAAGCTCAAAGAGATAGTTCAATCGTTGACCGGAGAAAATGAACGAACTAAATATGTGATGGCTGCGTGGAAGAGATCTAGAGATATCGTGAGCCAGATGACGAGTCATCAAATCCCATATAACTGTAAATTCGGTCTAAGCTATGACCACTGCAATCCAGGTAAATCTAAACCTTCCAACCTCCAAGGGTTAAATCTCAGTAAAGACAAGTTGCCTTTTATAAACTTTCTCAAGAGTTCATCACCTAATAGTGAAACAAGCCACAATTCAAAATTGGCAAAGGAACTAACATATGTAGGACCAACCGACACTTCAAGATGACTTCATTCTGAGATAAGGAAAACTGAAAGGATCGGTGACACCAATAGATACAGGGGTCTAACTATTGATGACAACTTCTGAAAAACTGTTTGATAAAAATTAAGTTAGGGATTAATATCACTTTCTATTCTTCGCAAACCCTAGCAAACTCTTGAAACGATTCAAGTGCGGAAACGTTTGCTCAGGTTTGAAGCTAAGAACCGATGAAGGAGAAGATGACAAAATGTAAATTACACACAAAGTTGTTTATGGATGTTTGGAGAAAAACTTTCCTATGTCACCCCTTCTTCCAACCACCGGAAGGATTCACTATACTTTTCTTAGAGTCAAATACAGTTGCAAAGCTAACATACTGTTGAACATAATAGACTCTGTTCAACTTACAGTATATTGAAGAATATCACTCATCTAGACAAAATTTTGATTCTATCTCTTTCTTGAAGTACACAAAGTAAGCAAGAAAGCAATTCGTGAGAACGATTGTAAGTTTGCAAGTATGGCTGGTTCGTTCGTGTATCTTCTCTGTATCTTCGTCCATTGTCCTTGAAGATCTTTAATTAGAGAACAGGTACCAACAGTCGAATCTTCTATAAAGACATGTGGCAAGCATCCATTGGAAAGCGTCCATAGTACACATGTATAGTAGACTCTATGCATAAAGATCGTGGTCGTACCAATTTGGTAGTGCGCCGAATATTCTTCTAAGATTGTCCAACAAGAAACAAGTAGTGGGAATAATATTTTCTTACGTGGCATTAAATCATTGGATGTAAATGGCTGTCATACTGATCTGCACGGATTAGTGGAGCAAGAGTAGCTTACTGCTAGTTGATCGTGGGTAGACGAATACTAACTTCAAGCAACTGCTAAAGCGAAGCATTAAACGTGCTCCAATTAGACTAACAAGTCTAATGAAGTTAGACGCCCCCGCCTAATAGCAAGATCCATTAGACCACCAAGTCTAATGAAGTTAGACGAAACGTCTAAGTACGTGTCCCTTCAGACTAATCTGAATGAGTTAGACTCCACGTCTAACTTTCATCTGTTAGACTACACGTTTAACTACATCTCTTAGACTGCACGTCTAACTACGTATCCGTTAGACTGCACGTCTAACTACGTATTCGTTATACTGCACGTCTAACTACGTATCTATTCGACTGTATGTATAACTAAGTATCTGTTAGACTGCACGTCTAACTACGTCTGTTAGACTGCACGTCTAACTACGTCTGTTAGAATGCACGTTTAACTACGTCTGTTAGACTACACGTCTAACAACTTCTGTTAGACTGCACGTCTAACTACGTATCTAATAACCAATACGTCTAATGAACCAGATTCAAGCTAAGTAAAACTTAGCATGTTTTGATGCACCTGCACAAAAACAATTAGATGGCTTAGTTTCCTTCTTATTTAAGTTTTGCACAACCTCATCATCAAAATTCTGTTTGTCAAAATGATTTGACCCTTAGTCAAAATAAATTGACCCAACAAAAACCATCTAGTCGGTTAGAACATAGTATGATAGATATTCAAATGGGACCGATAAAAGATCACCACGACATAATAAGGTAACCATAAATAGGTAGAGAGATGTCAAGCCTGGTACAAGTAGAACTATGAAAACTATCATAGGAAAACTCTTCCGATTAATGAAAGTATGGATTCCCATGGGACTAATTAACCGTGGACCTAAGTGAATGTGGGTACCAAAAATGTGTAAATAGTTGAATTTTGTAGGTCAAACAGATTAAACGACTGGAGAATTCGGAATGATACTTAGACAACGGTTGTTCTAGGCATATGACTGGAAACAGAAAACTGTTAACTGAAATTGTGCAAGAATCTGGTTCAATAATAGTATTCAGTGACAACTCCAAAGATAAAGTTGTGGACAAGGGTAAGATTGTCCATGGCAACCTAACTATAAATAATGTACTTCTTGTTGAAAATCTGCACTTCAATCTGCTAAGTATTAGTCAAATGTGTGATGTACGGTATACGGTAGAATTCATACACATGCATGCTTATTTAAGAATCAACAAGGTAATATCTTACTGACAGAAAAAGGTTAGGAAACATTTACAAAGTTGATTGAAAACTAAATGTGATAACTCGGTTTATATGATAGCTAAGAATGATCAAAATTGGTTTTGGTATAAAAGATTAAACCACTTGAACTTCAAAACAATTAATTATATATGCACTTAAGAATTAGTTCAGGGAATTCCCAACACGTCTAATGAACCAGATTCAAGCTAAGTCAAACTTAGCATGTTTTGATGCACCTGCACAAAAACAATTAGATGGCTTAGTTTCCTTCTTATTTAAGTTTTGCACAACCTCATCATCAAAATTTCGTTTGTCAAAATGATTTGACCCAATAAAAACCATCCGGTCGGTTATAACAGAGTATGATAGATATTCAAATGGGACCGATAAAAGATCACCACGACATAATAAAGTAACCATAAGTAGACAGAGAGATGTCAAGCCTGGTAAAAGTAGAACTATTAAAACTATCATAGGAAAACTCTTCCGATTCAATGATAGTATTCATTGACAACTCCAAAGATAAAGTTGTGGACAAGGGTAAGATTGTCCATGACAACCTAATTATAAACAATGTACTTCTTGTTGAAAATCTGCACTTCAATCTGCTAAGTATTAGACAAATGTTTGATGTACGGTATACGGTAGAATTTCATACACATGCATGCTTATTTATGAATCAACAAGGTAATATCTTACTAACTGGAAAAAGGTTAGGAAATATTTACAAAGTTGACTGGAAAACTAAATGTGATAACTCGATTTACATGATAGTTAAGAATGATCAAAATTGGCTTTGGCATCAAAGATTAAACCACTTGAACTTCAAAACAATTAATTATATCTGCACTTAAGAATTAGTTCAGGGAATTCCCAACATGAAATTTGTTAAAGATAAAATATCTTCTTCATGTCAAATGGGTAAACAGATAAAATCTATTTTAAAAAGTAAAGGTAACACTCAATCAAGTCGATGTTTAGAATTACTTCATATGGACTTATTTGGACCGGTTAGGGTCACTAGCCTAGGAGGAATGCACTATACCATGGTAATTGATGATTATTCTAGATATACTTGGGTTATATTTTTGGTATCTAAAAATCAAGCTACTCAAAATATGATCAAAATGCTTAGAAGAGTACAAAATGAGAAATCAATACGTGTAAATAAAATTAGAAGTGATAGAGGTACATAATTTGCTAATAGTACATTAACTGCATTTCATGAGGAATCCGGCATTAGACACGGGTTGTCTAGTGCTAGAAATCCTCAACAAAATAGACTGGCCGAGAGAAGAAACCGAACTCTCAAAGAAGCCGCAAAATCCATGATAGTCGATTCGGGTGTTGCTCAAAAATTTTGGGCCGAGGTTATCTAACAGCATGTTATACTCAAAATAATTTAGATTAATTTGAGAAAATTATTATATTACAAAACTAATCTTATTTTAGATTATATTAAATGATGTAAATCAAAAACATTCAATTTCACATAAAATCATAATAAATAATTTAAATAAATTAAAAACAAAACTCATTGTTTTTTTAAATACTATTAAATTATTTTTAAACCTTAATAAACACTAATAATAAATACAAGTCTCTAATTTTCTTAGAATACTTAAAAAATAAAAAAACAAATATGCCTCAAAATGATTATAAATATTTTGTTGAGATAAGTTACTTATTAAAAATAAATATATCTAACATAAAATAATAAATTATTGTGTATAATATTTGAATAAGGTTTTCCATAATTTTAATTCGATTAGGATGACTTTTGTATTAAAAAATCATTCTTATCTTGAATTAAATAAATAAAAATAATAATGCAATTTGACATTAAAATACATGAAATATCTTAAAATATATTAAGAAAACTAATAGTAATTTCGTATACTCTAAAATTATTTTT
The DNA here is from genome assembly GCF_907164915.1 of Impatiens glandulifera. NCBI lineage: Eukaryota > Viridiplantae > Streptophyta > Magnoliopsida > Ericales > Balsaminaceae > Impatiens > Impatiens glandulifera. The sequence continues at coordinate 22,121,236 of NC_061868.1, forward strand.
TAAACCCCAAAATCACTGTAATTAAAAATAAAAGTACTCAATTTTCTTACAATATTCCAAAATGTAAAAGGTTTTCATAAAATGAATCATAGTGAGTTGAGAAATATTTTATGTATTAATAACAAATCTAACAAAAAAAATAATACAATATGGTATATAATGTTGAATAAGATTTGCGTAATTTCGATTTAGTTGAAATAATTTTTATAATATAAAACTAATTTATTATAGATTATATTAAATGACATAAATCAAAATCATTCAACTAGACATGAAATCAAAAGAAATAATTTAAATAAATTAATAAAACTTATTGTAATTTCAAATACAATTATATTATTTTTAAATCCCAAATAAACTCTAATAATACATACAAGTACTCGATTTCTTTAGAATATCCCAAAACTGAAAAAACAACATGTTTTAAAATGATTTATATTGCGTTGAGATGAGTTTACTTATTAAAAACAAATCTATCTAACTTAAAATAATAAATTATTGTGTATAATATTAAAATAAGGTTTCCATAATTTTGATTCGATTAGAATGACTTTTGTATTACAAAATCATTCTTATTTTGAATTAAAATAAATAAAAACTAATAATGTAATTTGTAATATAATTACGTGAAATATCTTAAAATATATTAAAAAAAACTAATAGTAATTTCGTATACAAAATTACGGTTAGTTTTCTTAATATATTTTAAGATATTTCATGTAATTTATCTCAAATTGCATTATTATTTTTATTTATTTTAATCCAAAATAAGAATGATTTTGTAATACAAAAGTCATCGTTATAGAATCAAAATTATGGAAAACCTTATTCTAATATTATACACATTAATTTATTATTTTATGTTAGATAGATTTGTTTTTAATAAGTAAACTTATCTCAACACAACATAAATCATTATGAGAAATGTTTTTTTTTTTCATTTTTGGGATATTCTAATAAAATTGGGTACTTGTATTTATTATTAGAGTTTATTCAAGATTGAAAAATAATATAATTGTATTTGAATTTACGATAAGTTTTTAAAATCTATTTCTTGTGATTTTATGTCAAGTTGAATGATTTTTATTTATAACAATTAATAAAATCTAAAATAAATTAATTTTATATTATAAACTTTATTTCAACTGAATTGAAATTACACAAATCTTATTCAACATTATATACCATATTGTATTATTTTATCTTAGATTTGTTATTAATACATAAAATGTTTCTCAACTCATTATGATTCATTTTATGAAAACCTTTTACATTTTGGAATATTGTAAGAAAATCAAGTACTTTTATTTTTAATTACATTGATTTTTGGGTTTAAAAAATAATACTATCGTATACAAAATTACGGTTAGTTTTCTTAATATACTTTAAGATCTTTCATGTAATTTTATATCAAATTGCATTATTATTTTTAATTATTTTAATCCAAAATAAAAATTATTTTGTAATACAAAAGTCATTTTAATCGAATCAAAATTATGATAAACCTTATTATAATATTATACATAATAATTTATTTTTTATTTTAGATAGATTTGTTTTTAATAAGTAACTCATCTCAAAACAATATAAATCATTTTGAGACATATTTTTTTTTCATTTTTGGGATATTCTAAGAAAATCGGGTACTTGTATTTATTATTAAAGTTTATTAAGATTTAAAAAATAATTTAATCGTATTTGAAAAAACAATAAGTTTTGTTTTTAATTTATTAAAATTATTTATTGTGATTTTATGTCTAATTGAATATTTTTGATTTACGTTATTTAATATAATCTCAAATAAGATTAATTTTGTAATATAATAATTATCTCAAATTAATTGAAATTATCATAAATATTATGCAAACGTTATATACAATATTGTATTATTTTATATTAGATTTGTTATTAATACATAAAATATTTTTCTCAACTTATTATAAATCATTTTATGACAACCTTTTTTATTTTGAAATAATGTAATAAAATTGGGTGCTTTAATTTTTATTCACTGTGATTTTGGGGTTTAAAAAATTATATGATAGGATCGGCTTAATCAATAGAGACGGGGTCTGACGATTGATGAAGGCTTATGAAAAACGGTTTGAAAGAAATCTTGTTAGGGATTTGATTCACTTTCTATTCTACGCAAACCCTTGTAAACACTTGAAACAACACAACAGTTTGTTTATTGATGTTCGGAGCAAACTCTCATACGTCACCCTTCTTCCAACCACCAGAAGGATTCACTATAATATACTTTGAATCAAATACAGTTTGCACACACTTAGCTCACTGTTGAACAGAACACACTCTGTTCAACTTACAAGATAAAGAATATCACTCAGCTAAAAGATGCTTTTGATTCTAACTCTCTCTTGATTAACACACAATAAAACAAGAAAGCAACTAACAATTTCAGTAATCTGGATATCAAAATGATCAATTGAATTCCTCTATGCAATTCCGGCTGTTCGTCCGTTGTCCTTAAAAATCATTAAATATGAGCAGGTACCAACAGTCGAATCTTCATAATGATACGTGGCAGTCTTCCATTGGAACGCCTCCATTGTACACATCAAACTCTGAATACAAGGATCGTGGTCATACACAATAGGTAGTGCGCCGAATATTCTTCAGAGATTTACCTACAAAACAAGTAGTGGGAAGGATATTAGCTTACGTGTCATTGGTTGATTGGTTGCATGGGGTTGTCGTACTGATCTTCACTAGAAAGTGGAGTAGGAGTAGCGTATAGCTATAGCACGTGAGTAGGCGGGTGTTAGCTTCAAGCAACTGCTTAAGCAAGACATTAGACGTATTTCAATTAGACGTCCTCGTCTAATGAAATCAAACGTCCCCGTCTAATAACAAAATCCATTAAACCACCTAGTCTAATGGTATTAGACTGCACGTTTAATTACGGTTCTACTTCAGACTAGTCTTAAGGAGTTAGACTACACGTCAAACTTTCACAATTCATTAGACTACACGTCTAACTCCATGAGTTAGACTGCACGTTTAATTACGGTTCTATTAGACTGCACGTCTAACTCCATGAGTTAGACTGCACGTCTAATTACTGATTCATTAGACTGCACGTCTAACTCCATGAGTTAGACTGCACGTCTAATTACGAGTCCATTACACTGCACGTCTAACTCCATGAGTTAAACTGCACGTCTAATTACGGATTCATTAGACTGCACATCTAACTCCATGAGTCGGATTGCACGTCTAATTACGAGTCTATTAGACTACACGTCTAATTCCACGAGTTAGACTGCACGTCTAATTTCTCCAGTTAGACTGTACGTCTAACACCGCTTAGTTAGACTACACGTCTAACTTTGCTATTTAGACTACACGTCTAACACCATGCATCTAATACCAAATCGGTCTAATGAACCTCATTAGAACCAAGTCTTATGAAATCTGATTTCGATACCCCTGCATCAAAGACAATTAGACGTATATATAATCCATTCATCATTTCATCATCAAAATTCCAATAGTTAAACTATTTCAACCCTTGGTCAAAATACATTAACCCAACATTATATTATCGTATACGAAATTAATATTAGTTTTCTTAATATATTTTAAGACATCTCATGTAATTTTATGTCAAATTAAATTAATATTTTTATTTATTTTAATTCAAAATAATAATAATTTCTTAATACAAAAGTCATCTTAATCGAATCAAAATTATAGAAAACCTTATTCTAATATTATAAACAATACTTTATTATTTTATGTTAGATAGATTTGCTTTTAATAAATAAATTCATCTCAACACAATATAAATCATTTTGAGACATATTTTTTCTTTTATTTTGGGATATTCTAAGAAAATTGGGTACTTTTATTTATTATTAGAGTTTATTTGGAATTAAAAAATAATATAATTGTATTTGAATTTACGATAAGTTTTTTAAATTTATTTAAATTATTTCTTGTGATTTTATGTCACGTTGAATGATTTTTATTCTGGATCACTACCAGATTGTCCACCCCGACCACCACTGCTGCTTCGGCCTCCGCGATCACTACCGCTTCTACTCCGCCTATTTTGGTTAGCCTTGGATTTTTATCATTGGTTGGTGCACGCTTAGATCTGGTATCGGTTGATACACCGTCACCTCTTCTACTAGGCTCACCTTGAGTGATATGAGTCTGTTCTTTTTCAGCATCAGCTTTAACATTCTCTTTCTCTTGAAATTTTCTTACAATGGAGTCGGCATGTTCCAATCTTTCAGCATCAGTTCTTCTCATGATTCCTTGAATTTCAACTAGCTGATTCTTGAATAATTCCATTGACTCCATGACCTCACAATGATTATCAAGATTGATTTGTCTTTCAAGACTCATCATTTCCGATTGACGACTGAATAGTTGCTCTTCAAAATTGGAGAATCTTGAATTTGAGACATGAGTCTCATACGTATTCTTCTTCAGAGTATCATCCAACTCCTTAAGAGTTTTGAGATGTTCAGCGAAGTCCTTTCCGTCCTTCTTCTGGGTCTTCAAGATCATTGCCATATTTGATCCTAGTGTTACCACATTCTTCTGAAGAGAATTAAGCAGAGATGTCATAGTCTTCGGAAGCTTGGTACCGTCATCAAAAGATCCTTCATTTGATGAATTATCTTATGAATCTGTTGCCATGCTCTGAATATGATTAACTTCGGTCTGAATCTGTAGGGATTGCTCTAGTTCATCCTTCTCAAACACATTTCCAGTTTTATTCCGCTCTTCTTCTTCCAGCTCCCTTTCTGCTCTCTGAAATCTTTCATACAGATTACCCTTACTGTGGAGAGGATGAAGAATATTCTCATGAAGATTACCAGCAATAATATCGGGAAAATGGTAGAGGCTTGACAGTTCTAGCATTTTGCTCTTGTTCCCCCTCAGACGAGGAACTCTCTTCATCGGCATCTTTGTTATTTGAAGGTTCCCCCTCAGATCTGATACTCCCTAGCTGACTAACTTCAACCTCCTTTTCTTGAGCTTCCTCTTTTCTGACAACAGGCGATATCACAACCTCTTTTTCATTTGGAGTTTGAACGATCTCCACAACAATTTCATTCTCTTGAGTTACAAGAGCTTGGCCGGCTCTTTAACAATATCTTCTTCTTGAGTCACAAGAGCTTGTTCAGGTTCTTGAATGATCACTTCTTCTTCTTCTTCTAAGGATGGATTCTCTTGAATATGTTCCTTATTTTGCTCGACAACGGGTTGAGCCAGTAAACATCTTTCTTCTGCAGAAAGATTTCCAAATTCTATCAGAAGAGCAGCAGCTTGCTCATCTGTATCAGCATTATCAACAGAGACATACATTAGTTCATCTTCATCGGAGAAAATACCAAAATAACTAACTCCTGAACAGTTAGCTCCATAAACATATCGAGTGACTACAGAAAGATAGTTAGCCATGATCTCGCCTAACCTCTTTAAGACTTTCACTTCCACTTCATCACCTTTATCAATTGGATTAAAATTAGCTTTTCTGGATACAAGGATGGGGAATAAATATCTTCATCTCAAACATGCTTTGATAAGGTCTTTTCTTTTCAGAGCTACAGACACCTGCGGAGTTTTAGCCCATTTGAGAACCTTATTTTCATCTGCTACAAGCTTACGCCATTAACTACTTATTCCTGAACCCGTGATGACCTCATCATACTGGATAGATAATCTGTTGTGGATCCAAGAGTCAAAAAATTCCATCTTCTTAGTAGTTATGACCTTGACTTGATTCATCATGAGGTTAACAATGCATGTTGCCTCAGAAACATCTTCACTTTCTTCAGTTACAACGTCTTTCCCTTTTCCAACAACCCCAACGGATTTTGGAGAGGGTCTTAGTTCACAAAAAACAATTCCACACGACTGTCTTGTGGAACGCATCAATTCATAAGCAGATTGCGGTTTCTTGAAGATTCCAGGAGGAAGCTCTCCTCGAGTGACCTTCCCGGTTAGTATAGAATCTTTTGAAATGGGATTTGTAAAGGAGGGCTCTCTAACAGAAATAGAGGATTTCTTTTCGGTAATGTCACCATCCACAAGGGTAAGAACTGCACCTTGTTCTGGTTGGGAAAATTCAGTAGCATCAGCGGCTACTTGATCATGTTGTTGAACAGAAGACTCAGTCTTGTCAATATTCTCAATATTTAGACCAGCTGACTCAATAGTAGGCCCTGCAGTAGATTCCTTTTCAGGAATAAAAACAGAGTTATTTTGTTCTATCACAGGAACATCAAACTTGGGCACATCGGCCAGAGATTTAAAAGAGGTTACCTTTGATGAATCCTTCATCGATTTAAATACACGGGGTGCCTTTGATTTGTCACCTTTTGAGACAGATGACCTTGAGGATCTCCGCAATTAACTAGCAGCCGGAGATAGAGGAGACATGGGAATGGTGGCAAGTTCAACTAGACCTTGCCTGATTCTGGAATCAACTATTTCAGAATCCTTCTTTGAAGAGCTCATTAGGCTAATAGAACTAGCTTTTGATTCGTTGACTGTTTTGGATCTCTTTGCTCTCGTCGACAGGATGGAAGCGGCTGGCTGTTTAGATCGGGTAATCAATTTTCCACTTGTCTGTTGAGTAGAAGCACCAGAAGGCGATTCTTTAAGGTTCTTCATTCTAACAGAGTGTTGGAGACTGTGAACACAGTAAACACCCTGTTTGAGTTGATTGTTTGAGGTTCACCCATCGAAACCCCCAAATGCTCCAACAACCGAATTAGTTGTGCAGCGAACGTTATACTTTCCTTGTTCTCCTGATTGATAGAGAAACAGAGATTCTGAAATAATGTTAAAGCCTAGTTGACCTGGATCCCCTTTGAAATGGCACACATATAGTCAAATCGATCTTGACTATAGAGATTAAATGAACCAGCCTTCTCTTGAAGCGTTTTTGCCACCACATCATTTAGCAAACTAAACTGTGGTTTAAGGACTTTATTACTTCCATTCAGATGAATCGCCGAGCCATCTGCAGATAGAACCTTCTTCATTTCTTCCATTATCTCCGGCGATAGATTCTTGTTGAAAGTATGACCCTCTGACGGAAGTTCAAAGAACTCCGCGTACAAGGCTTCGTCGAAAGATATTTCCATCCCGTTTACAATCACTAAGATGAAATCATCCACCATAGTTGCAGATTTAAAGAACTCTCGAACTTCCTTCTCGTAAAAGATGAAAGGACCGCCAAGATATTTTCCGAGACCGGAATACTCGAGGGTTCTGAACATATCGACCACTTCCGGCTGATCGAAAGGTGTAGACCGACGGAAAATCTACCTGCAAAGTACAATGACCCAGTGTGATTCTCTTGTTCACCATTTTCAGTAGAATATGAACAGACACAAGATTAACACAGATTTTTGAGAGAGAAAGGCAAATAAGTCTAGGATTTTTAGAATTCTTGAAAGATAAAAAGCTTTCAATCTCATGCAAAAATGTCTTTATATAGACCATGAGAAGTTATACAAGATAACCGTCGTTTTTCCTAGGGGTATGGCCCATCATTTAAAATTAGACGTCCTTTCCAAAGAGTCATCATTATAATGAGGGTATATCAGTCATTCTTTTTTAACTTGAGAGACATGTGTCTTCATGTTATTATGAGAAGACTGTTTTGATGTTTGAGCGGGAAAATCAGATATCTCCTCACGCGGACAGTTGTCCTTGATCAGTCTAAAAGGCACGTAGTTAGACGTTTTTCTTACTGCACAAATCTATAAAACTAAACGTCTATTAGACGTGTGGGTCCATTAGACGCATACGTCTAATTACGTGTTGTAAAGAATACGTCTAATGTCTATTAGACGTGTACATCTAATTAAGCATAAACACCACGTGTTAGACGTGTGTTTGGTTAGACGTGAGCATCCTTTTGCTCATGACGTAAAAATGTCTAACGTCTATTAAACGAGTACGTCTAACCGCGTTGGTTTTAAACCACGACATATAGGCTTAGATGTATAGATTGTGAGCAAAAGTACTTCTAAGTACAGACCATTTCCTTTAGACACCCTTGTCTAATAGACCGATTAAGGTCATTCGTCTTGAGAGTATCTTTACTTTCAAAGTAATTTTTCCTCTCATTTTGTACAATTACAAAAATGAATAACCAAATGTTTTGAGATCCTTGAACCAAAAATATTTTAATACAAAAACATAGAAAAACATTTATTCTTCTGAAATGGCAGCAGCCATTATTGATCTTCTGAACTGTATACTCAAAAGAGTATTCTTCATGCTTCCTTCCTGCAGTCCTCCTGCATCACCTACATAACAAACTATTTACAAACTTGGTACCCATATTTAATTGGGTACTCGATCAATTAGTCCCTTAGGAATCCATATTTGACATATTCTAATGGATTTCCCATGTTGCATTGTAATTAATGCATATGATTTTGACTTAGCATACGACTTTCTGTTAGCCACTGATCCCTTAGATTTTGAAGAAGACTTTCTTTTAAAACTCCTTAACTTTAAGTCATGTTTTAGATTTCCAGACTTGCTAGCTGCTTCTAATTTATTCTTCAGCCAACTAATAGTTGGCGGAACATAAATAATTTCATTCTTAAAAGCTATTTCTTCACGAATGGAATTAGATTCATTGTTAGTCATATCACCATTAACAAAACTTATTGGCTTAAGCTTGTCATTTGATGAGTTTGACTTTTTGCAGGATAGGTTAGGGTCATTGCCATCAAATCCTAGACCGGATCTAGATCCAGCAGGTCTTAACATGCTGATCTGATATTTGACAGCTTCTCCAGATCTTGTCCATGCACTGACAACATAGTTTAACCTCTTGTTTTCAGCTGAAATAGTTTGAATATGTTCTTTGAGCATCTCATTTTCAGATGAGATCTCTGTAACTTTTTTTCAAAAGCATTTGATTCAATAGATTGAGGTAAAACTGGTTGAGATACATCAGGTGAAGATTTAGTTTCATTTAGGGATTCTGCTAGCTTTCTGTACTCAATGACCATGTCATTTAGTACAGCTACTAGTTGTTCCCTTGAAAATATTTCAGAAGAGAAGTCAAATACCTCAGTTTCCTGAGTCTGTTTTTCATATTCTCTTGCCATGAAGCAAGTCAATTCTTCGTCATCACTATCATTGGATGAGAAGTAAGAGTCACAGATGCTTCGTTTGTTCTTTCCATCTCCTGTAATGAGAGCCTTTAGCTCTTTTCCATCATCCTTCGTATCTTCACGTTTTGGCTTCCGGCATTCCGATTGATGATGACCTAGAATACCACAGTTAAAACACTTAACGTTAACTTTGGATTTCTTATTATCATTGGAATTTGAAGAGCTTGAGTTAGGATTTCTCTTCTTCATGTAGTCGCCAAACTTATTCACGAAGAGAGACATGGTGTCGCTGCTTAGTTGTTGTGCCGTCATCTTCACATCAGTAGCTACAGGTGGCTCTTCAGCAGTCACCAGAGCTTTGGCAATTATAATAGATGTGGATTGTTCTTCTTCAATCCTACAGTTTAGCTCGAACTCATAGGCCTAGAGATCATCAAACAGGTCGAAGAGAGAGATCTTGTTGAGATCTTTGGATTCCCTCATAGTCATCGTCTTTATGTCTCATTCCCTTGGAAGAGAATGCATGACCTTGATAGCAAACTCTCTGTTGCTGTAAGTCTTGCCTAGGATGGATAAGGAGGAAACAATCTTGCTGAATGTGGTGTCGAACTCGTTTATTGTTTCACCAGGACGCATCTTGAAACTGTCAAACTGTTGAGTGGCAACCATGATCTTGTGTTCCTTAGTTTGCTCGTTGCCCTTACACAGTTGGGTGAGTCTGTCTCAGACCTCTTTAGTAGTCTCACACTCGATAATGTAGTTGAACATGCTGTCATCGAGAGATCTGTACAGAACATCAAGAGCCATGTTGTTGAGGTTGTTCTGCCTCTTTTCTTCACTAGTCCAGTCAGCTTTCTCCTTATCGATCTTGATAGGACCTTCTATGATGACACTCCACATATCGTCATGAAGAGAAGAGAGATGAGTACGAACTCTCTTCTTCCACACGATGTAGTTTTCTCGAGAGAAAGTTGGAATGGCGGTTGCACTGGCATCTTTGGTTATGGTTGTCACTTTTCAGGAAAGACTTGAGAATAGAAATAGAGCTCTGATACCAATTAATAAGATCATCTTAATCAATAGAGACGGGGGTCTGGCAATTGATGAAGGCTTATGAAAAACGGTTTGAAAGAAATCTTGTTAGGGATTTGATTCACTTTCTATTCTACGCAAACCCTTGTAAACATTAGAAACAGAATCAAGTGCGGAAATGTTTACTTAGGTTTGAAGCTTCAGATCAAGAATGAGAAGATGACAGAAATGAACAACACAGCAGTTTGTTTATGGATGTTCGGAGCAAACTCTCCTACGTCACCCATTCTTCCAACCGCTGGAAGGATTCACTATAATATACTTTGAATCAAATACAGTTTGCACACACTTAGCTCACTGTTGAACAGAACACACTCTGTTAAACCTACAAGATGAAGAATATCACTCAGCTAAAGGATGCTTTTGATTCTAACTCTCTCTTGATTAACACATAGTAAAGTAAGAAAGCAGCTAACAGTTTCAGTAATCTGGATATCAAAATATTCGATTGAATTCTCTCTCTCTTCAATTCTGCTGTTTGTCCGTTGTCCTTAATAATCTTTAAATATGAGCAGGTACCAACGTCCGAATCTTCATAATGATACGTGGCACTCTTCCATTGGAACGCCTCCATTGTACACAGTAGACTCTAAATACAAGGATCGTGGCTGTACACATTAGGTAGTGCGCCGAATATTCTTCAGAGATTTACCTACAAAACAAGTAGTGGGAAGAATATTCGCTTACGTGTCATTGGTTGATTGGTTGCATCGGGCTATCGTACTGATCTTCACTAGAAAGTGGAGTAGGAGTAGCATACAGCTATAGCACGTGAGTAGGCGGGTGCTAGCATTAAGCAACTGCTTAAGCAATGCATTAGACGTATTTCATTTAAACGACCTCTTCTAATAAAATCAAACGTCCCCGTCTAATAATAGAATCTATTAGACCACCTGGTCTAATGGGATGAGACTTACGTCTAATTACAATCACTTCAGACTAATCTGAAGGAGTTAGACTGGACGTCTAACTTTCACCATTTAGACTGCACGTCTAACTCTCACCAGTTAGACTGCACGTCTAACTCTCACCAGTTAGACTACACGTCTAACTTTCTCTTTCTATTAGACTGCACGTTTAATTACGGTTCTACTTCAGACTAGTCTGAAGGTGTTAGACTACACGTCTAACTTTCACAATCCATTAGACTACACGTCTAACTCCATGAGATAGACTGCACGTCTAATTACGGTTCTATTAGACTGCACTGCACGTCTAACTCCATGAGTTTGACTGCACGTCTAACTCCATGAGTTTGACTGCACGTCTAATTACTGATTCATTAGACTGCACGTCTAACTCCATGTGTTAGACTACACGTCTAATTACGAGTCCATTACACTGCACGTCTAACTCCATGAGTTAGACTGCACGTCTAATTACGGATTCATTAGACTGCACGTCTAACTCCATGAGTCATACTGCACGTCTAATTACGAGTCTATTAGACTGCACGTCTAATTCCACGAGTTAGACTGTACGTCTAATTCCTCTAGTTAGACTGTACGTCTAACACCGCTTAGTTAGACTACACGTCTAACTTCGCTAGTTAGACTGCACGTGTAACACCATGCATCTAATACCAAATTGGTCTAATGAACCTCATTAGAACCAAGTCTTATGAAATCTGACTTCGATACCCCTGCATCAAAGACAATTAGACGCATATATAATCCATTCATCATTTCATCATTAAAATTCCAATAGTCAAACTATTTCAACCCTTGGTCAAAATAATTTGACCCAATATTATATTATCGTATACGAAATTAATATTAGTTTTCTTAATATATTTTAAGATATTTCATGTGATTTTATCTCAAATTAAATTATTATTTTTATTTATTTTAATCCAAAACAATAATAATTTCTTAATACAAACGTCATCTTAATCGAATAAAAATTATAGAAAACCTTATTCTAATATTATAAACAATACTTTATTATTTTATGTTAGATAGATTTGCTTTTAATAAATAAACTCATCTCAACACAATATAAATCATTTTGAGACATATGTTTTCTTTCATTTTTGGGATATTCTAAGAAAATTGGGTACTTTTATTTATTATTATAGTTTATTTGGGATTAAAAAATAATATAATCGTATTTGAATTTACGATAAGTTTTATAAATTTATTTAAATTATTTCTTGTGATTTCATGTCACGTTAAATGATTTTGATTTATGTTATTTAATTTAATCTAAAATGAGATTGGTTTTATATTATAAAAATTATTTCAACTGAATCGAAATTACGCAAATCTTATTCGAATATTTTATACCACATTGTATTATTTTATGTTAAATTTTTTATTAATACATAAAAATTTTCTCTCAACTTATTATGATTCATTATATGACAACCTTTATTATTTTGGAATATTGTAATAAAATCGACTAATTTATTTTTTAATTACAGTAATTTTGTGGTTTAAAAAATAATCTTCTCGTATACGAAATTACTATTAGTTTTCTTAATATATTTTTAGATATTTCATGTAATTTTATTACAAATTACATTATTATTTTTATTTATTTTAATCCGAAATAAGAATGATTTTGTAATAAAAAGTCATTCTAATCGAATCAAAATTATGAAAAACCTTATTATAATATTATATACAATAATTTATTATTTTATGTTAGATAGATTTTTTTTTAATAAGAAATTCATCACATCGCAATATAAATCATTTTGAGACATGTTTTTTTTTTATTTTTGAGATATTCTAAAAAAATCAAGTACTTGTATATATTATTAGAGTTTATTTGGGATTAAAAAATAATATAATTGTATTTGAAATTACGATGAGTTTTTTAAATTTATTTACATTATTTCTTTTGATTTCATTTCTACTTGAATGATTTTGATTTATGTCATTTAATATAATCTAAAATAAATTAGTTTTATATTATAAAATTTATTTTAACTAAATCAAAATTACGCAAATCTTATTCAATATTATATACTATATTTTATTATCTTATGTTATTTTTCAACTCATTATGATTCATTTTATAAAAATATTTTACATTTTCGAATATTGTAAAAAAATGAAGTACTTTTATTTTTAATTACAGCGATTTTGGGGTTTAAAAAATAATCTTATCGTATACGAAATATTTTTTTTTTTTTTTTTTTTTTGAGAACGCTGGGTTCCGCTACTCCTATGAAGTGCGACTAATCCCCGCGGGTTAAGTACATAGCCCGCAAATATACTTAACCAATTAACCAGGCACAGAACTTGCCGCCTGACGGGCTCGAACCCAGGACCTCATAGAGGCCTGGGGGATATCCACCACTTGTTGCCACTAGGCTAGAAGAGGGGATTCGTATACGAAATTACTATTAGTTTTCTTAATATATTTTTAGATATTTTATGTAATTTTATTACAAATTATATTATTCTTTTTATTTATTTTAATCCAAAATAAGAATGTTTTTGTAATAAAAAGTCATTCTAATCGAATCAAAATTATGGAAAACCTTATTATAATATTATATACAATAATTTATTATTTTATGTTAGATAGATTTTTTTTAATAAATAAATTCATCTAATGCAATATAAATCATTTTGAGACATATTGTTTCTTTCATTTTTGGAATATTCTAAAAAAATCGGATATTTTTATTTATTATTAGATTTTAATTGGGATTAAAAAAATAATATAATCCTATTTGAATTTACGATTAGTTTTTTTAATTTATTTAAATTATTTCTTGTGATTTCATTTCAAGTTGAATGATTTTGATTTATGTCATTTAATATAATCTAAAATATATTATTTTTTATTATAATAATTATCTCAAATTAATCGAAATTATCATAAATATTATTCAAACATTATATACAATATTGTATTATTTTATGTTAGATTTGTTATTAATACATAAAATATTTCTCTCAACTTATTATGATTCATTTTATGACAACCTTCTACATTTTGAAATAATGTAATAAAATTGGATACTTTAATTTTTCATTACAGTGATTTTAGGTTTTTAATAATAATATTATCGTATACGAAATTACTTTTAATTTTGTTAATATATTTTTAAATCTTTCATGTAATTTTATGTCAAATCGTATTATTATTTTTATTTATTTTAATCATAAATAAGAATAATTTTATAATATAAAAGTAATCTTAATCGAATAAAAATTATTACAAACCTTATTCTAATATTATACACAATAATTTAATTATTTTATATTAGATAGATTTACTTTTAATAAGTAACTCATCTCAACATAATATTTTTAATCATTTTGAGACATGTTTTGTTTTTCATTTTTTGGATATTCTAAGAAAATCGGGTACTTGTATATATTATTAGAGTTTATTAAAGCTTAAAAAATAATTTAATCGTATTTGAAATAACAAAGAGTGTTGTTTTTTATTTATTTATTGTGATTTTATGTCAAATTATATTATTATTTTTATTTATTTTAATCATAAATATGAATAATTTTATAATACAAAAGTCATCTTAATCGAATCAAAATTATTGCAAACCTTATTCTAATATTAAACATAATAATTTATTATTTTAAAGATAAATTTGTTTTTAATAAGTAACTCATCTCAACACAATATTTTAAATCAGTTTGAGACATTTTTTTTTCCTTCATTTTTTGGATATTATAAGAAAATCGGGTACTTGTATTTATTATTAGAGTTTATTAAAGCTTAAAAAATAATTTAATCGTATTTGAAAAAACAAAGAGTTTGGTTTTTAATTTATTTATTGTGATTTTATTTCAAATTTAATGTTTTATATTTACGTCATTCAATATAATCTAAAATAATATTAATTTTATAATATAATAATGATCTCAACTTAATCGAAATTGTCTTAAATATTATTAAAACATTAGATGCAATATTATATTATTTTACATTAGATTTGTTATTAAAACATAAAATGTTTCTCTCAAATTATTATAATTCATTTTATGACAACTTTTTTCATTTAGCAATATTGTAAGAAAATCAAGTACTTTTATTTTTAATTGCTGTGATTTTAGGTTAAAAAATATTTGTATCGGAACAAAATTACGGTTAATTTTCTTAATATATTTTAAGATCATTCATGTAATTTTATGTCAAATTGCATGATTATTTTTTATTTATTTTAATCCAAAATAAGAATGATTTTGTAATACAAAAGTCATCTTAATCAATTAAAAATTATGGCAAACCTTATTTTAATATTATACACAATAATTTATTATTTAATGTCAGATATATTTGTTTTTAATAAGTAACTCATTTCAAGACAACATAAATCATTTTGAGACAAGTTTTTTTTTCATTTTAAGGATATTCTAAGAAAATCGGATACTTGTATTTATTATTAAATTTATTAAGGTTTAAAAATTAATTTAATCGTATTTGAAAACACACTGATTTCTTTCAATTTATTTAAATTATTTATTGTGAGTATATGTAAAATTGAATGTTTTTTATTTACATAATTTAATATAATCTAAAATAAGATTAGTTTTGTAATTTAATAATTATCTAAAATTAATCTATTTTATCATTAATATTATTTGAATATTATATACCACATTGTATTATTTTATGTTAGATTTGTTATTAATACATAAAAATTTTCTCTTGACTTATTATGATTCATTATATGACAACCTTTTTAATTTTGGAATATTATAATAATATCGGGTACTTTAATTTTTAATTACAGTAATTTTGGGGTTTAAAAAATAATCTTATCGTATACGAAATTACTATTAGTTTTCTTAATATATTTTAAGATATTTCACGTAATTATATTAAGAATTACAATATTATTTTTTATTTATTTTAATCCAAAATAAGAATGATGTTGTAATACAAAAGTCATTCTAATCGAATCAAAATTATAGAAACTGTTGAGTCAAATTATTTTGACTAAGTGTCAAAGTAGTTTGACTATTGGAATTTTGATGATGAATGTATATAAAACTCAATCTATGTCGTCTAATCATTCTTGGTGCAGGTGTATCGAAAAAATGGTATATTAGACTTAGTCATAATGAGGTTCATTAGATTGATTGGGCAATAGATGCATTGAGTTACATAGAGTTCGACGTACAGTCTAACAGACGTAGTTAGACATGCAGTCTAATAGACATAGTTATACGTGCATTCTAACAGAGGTAGTTAGACGTGCAGTCTAACACACGGAGTTAGACATGCAGTCTAACAGACGTAGTTAGATGTGCAGTTTAACACATGGAGTTAGACGTGCAGTCTAACAGATGAGAGTTAGACGTGCAGTCTAACAGACGTAGTTAGACGTGAAGTCTAACAAACGTAGTTAGACGTGTAGTCTAACACACAGAGTTAGACGTGTAGTTTAACAGACGTAGTTAGACGTGCAGTCTAAGACACGGAGTGAGACGTGCAGTCTAACAGATGAGAGTTAGACGTACAGTCTAACACACATAGTTAGACGTGCAGTCTAACAGACGTAGTTAGACGTGCAGTCTAACAGACGTAGTTAGACGTGTAGTCTAACACATAGAATTATACGTGTAATATAACAGATGAGATTTAGACGTGCAGTCTAACAGACGTAGTTAGACGTTCTATCTAACACACGGAGTTAGACCTGTAGTCTAATAAATAAGAGTTAGACGTGCAGTCTAATAGACGTAGTTAGACGTGCAGTCTAACAGACGTAGTTAGACGTGCAGTCTAACACACGGAGTTAAACGTGCAGTCTAACACACGAAGTTAGACGTGCAGTCTAACAGATGAGAGTTAGACGTGCAGTCTAACTCCTTCAGATTAGTCTGAAGGGATGCATAGTTAGACGTGCACTCTAACTAATGGATATTAGACGTGCAGTCTAACTCCTTCACATTAGTCTGAAGGGATATGGTATTAGACGTGTTGTTTAATCTCATTAGACTAGGTGGTCTAATGGATTCTTCTAGTAGACAGGGGCGTCTAATTTCATTAGACGAGGTCGGCTAGGTGAAATACGTCAAATGCTATGATTAAGGAGTTGCTTGAAGTTAGCACCCGTCTATCCATGATCAACTAGTTGTACGCTACTCCTGCTCCACTTTCAAGTGAAGATTAGTACAACAACCAGTTTCAACTAATTGATTAATGCCATGTAAGCGAATATTCTTCCTACTACTTGTTTTTGCAGGAATATCCTTGAAGTATATTTGGTGCACTACCAGATTGGTACAGCCATGATCCTAGTGCTAAGAGTCTGTTGTGTACTATGGAGGCGTTCCAATGGAAGCACGCCATGTGTCATTATGAAAGATTCGATCGTTGGTACCTGCTCCTTATTTAAAGATTCTGAAGGACAACGGAAACTTTGAGCGAACAAATCGATCTATCAGAATATTCAATCTACGTATATTGAGCGACTGCTTTCATGTTTTTACTGAGTGTTTAATCAAGAGAGATTTAGAATCAAAGAATTGTTTTAGCTTAGTGATATTCTTCATATTGTAAGTTGAACAAAGTTTGTTCTGTTCAATAGTGAGCTATTCGTGCAACTATATTTGATTCGAAAGTATAGTGAATCGTTCTGGTGGTTGGGAAAAGGGGTGACGTAGGAGAGTTAGCTCCGAACATCCATAAACACACTGCTGTGTCTTTTCATTATGTCATCTTTTCATTCTTGGTTCTTTGTTTCAAACCCAATCAAACATTTCCGCACTTGAAACGTTCAAGAGTTTGCAAGGGTTTGTGCAGAATAAAAAGTGATTTAAATCCTTAACATGATTTCTATCAAATCGTTTGTCCTAAGCTGTCATCAATAGTCAAACCTCCGTCACTATTAATTACGTCGATCCTATCAATATGTATCAGAGCTCTATTTCTATTCTCAAGCATTTTCCAAGAATGTCGACCATAACCAAAGATGCTAGTACAACCACAATCCCCACTTTCTCTAGGGAAAACTATATCATGTGGAAGAAGAGAGTTTGTGCTCATCTCTCTTCTCTCCATGACGGCATGTGGACTATCATCAAAGATGGTCCTATGAAGATCGATAAGGAGAAATCCGAATGGACCAGTGAAGAAAAGTGGAAGAACAACCTCAACAACATGGCCCTTGATGTTCTGTACAGATCTCTCGATGACAACATGTTCAACTACATCATCGAGTGTGATACTACTAAATAGGTCTGGGATAGACTCACCCAACTGTGTGAGGGAAATGAGCAAACCAAGGAAAACAAGATCATGGTTGCCACTCAACAGTTTGACAGTTTCAAGATGCGTCCCGGTGAAACAATGAACGAGTTCGACACCAGATTCAGCTAGATTGTCTCCTCTTTATCTATCCTTGGCAAGACCTATAGCAACAGGGAGCTTGCTATTAAAGTCATGCATGCTCTTCTGACCTATGAGGGAATTCAAAGACCTCAATAAGATCTCTCTCTTCGACCTGTTCGCTGATCTCAAGGCCTACGAGTTTGAGTTGAACTGTAGGATTGAAGAAGATCAATCCACATCCATTATCATTACCAAAGCATTGGTGACTGCTGAAGAGCCACCAGTCACTACTGATGTGAAGATGGCGGCTTAGCAACTAAGTAGCGATGTCATGTCTCTCTTCGTGAAGAAGTTTGGCGACTTCATGAAGAAGAGCAACTCTAACTCAAGCTCTTCAAATTCTAATGATAATAAGAAATCCAAGGCTAATGTTAAATGTTATAACTGTGGCATTGCAGGTCATTATCAATTGGTATGCCGAAAGCCTAAGCGTGAAGATAAGAAGGATGATGAAAAAGAGCTGAACGCTCTTATGGCAGGAGACGGGAAGAACAGACGAAACTACCGTGATTCTTACTTCTCATCAAGTGATAGTGATGAAGAATAAGTGGCTTGCTCCATGGAAGGAGAAGATGATGAAGAGACTCAAGAAACTGAGGTGATGTAGGAGGGATGCAGGAAGGAAGCATGGAAAAACTCTTTTGAGTATACATCTTAGAAGATCAACAATGGCCTTTACCATTCCAGAAGACTAAATGTTTTTCTTTGTTTTTGTATTAAAATTATTTTTGGTCCTAAGGACCTCAAAACATTTGTTTATTCATTTTGTATAAGAGGGAGAAATTATTTTGAAATAAAGATACACTCAGACGAAAGGCCTTAATCAGTCTATTAGACGAGGTCGTCTAAAAGAAAAAGCATATACTTAGACGTATTTTTGCTCACACTTTATGCATCTAAGTCTATGTATCTTGGTTTATAACCTGCGCGGTTAGACGTATATGTCTAATAGAAGTTAGATGTTTTTACGTCAAGAGAAAGTGGATGCTCACGTCTAACCAAACACACGTTTAATACGTGGTGTTCATGTGTAATTAGACGTCAACGTCTAATAGATGTTAGACGTATATAAGACACGTGATTAGACGCTTGCATATAATAGACCCATGCATCTAATAGACATTTAGATTTCATAGATGGGTGCAGTAAGAAAAACGTCTAACTACGTGTGTATTAGACCGATCAAGGACAGCTGTCCCACATGAGGAGATATCTATTTTTCCCGCTCAAACATTAAAACAATCATCTCCGAATAACATGAAGACA
Organism: Impatiens glandulifera; assembly: GCF_907164915.1. NCBI lineage: Eukaryota > Viridiplantae > Streptophyta > Magnoliopsida > Ericales > Balsaminaceae > Impatiens > Impatiens glandulifera. The sequence goes on from NC_061868.1 coordinate 22,141,041, forward strand.
CGTGTCTTTCAGAGTTAAGAGAGATTGACTAATATACCCTCAATATAATGATGACTCTTTTGAAAGGATGTCTAATATTAATTGATGGGTCATACCCCTAGGAAAAATGTCGGTTATCCTATATGACTCTTGGAAGTCTATATAAGGACAGTTTAGCATGAGATTGAAAACTTTTTCTCACTCAAGCTTTTTAAGAACCCTAGATTTCTTTGAAATTCTCTCTCAAAAATCTTTCTTTTTTTGTGTGGTTGTTCGTATTCTTCTGAAAAATGGGAAACAAGAGATTCACGCTTGGTCATTATACTCTGTAGGTGGATTTTCCTTCTGTTTACATGTTCGATCAGCAAGAGGTGGTCGAAATTTTCAGATCCCTTGATTATTTCCGGTATGGGAAAGTATCTTGGAGGGTCGTTCATCTTCCACAAAAAAGAAGTGAGGGAGTTCTTCAAATCTGCAACAATGGTAGGCGATTCTATTGTAGCAACCGTGAATGGAACCGAAATCTCCTTCAACAAAGCGGTCTATGCGGAGTTATTTGAACTTCCATCAGAAGGGAATTCTTTCAACTAGCATCTGCCATCGGAGGTGACAGAAGAAATGAAGAAGGTCTTCTCAGACGACGGTTCGACGATTCGACTCAACGGGAGCAAGAAGGCGCTCAAACCACAATTCATTCTGTTAAATGACATTGTAGCTAAAGCTCTTCAGGGGAAGGCAAGGTCCTTCCACTTAAATAGTCAAGATCGATTCGACTATATGTCTGCCATTTCAAAAGGGATTCAGGTCAACTTGGCCTCGACGTTGTTCTAGAATATCTGTTTTGCAATCAATTAAGAGAACAAGGAGAGCATAAACTTTGTTGCTCAGCTAAGTCGATTGTTGGAGCATTTGGAAATCCCGATGAAGGATTCAGAACCGATTAACTCGACCAGGGTGCATAATGTCTTCACAATTGCTAACACCCTTGTCAGATTGAAAAAAAACAATGAGTTGCTCTCGGGAGCCTCAAGCCAACAAACAACAAGAAGGTCTGTGACCCGGTCCAAACATCCAGCGGCTTCTATTCTGTCTACAGGAGCGAAACGATCCAAAACTATCAACGAGTCTGAGGCTAGTTCTACCAGCCTTAAGAGCTCCTCGAAGAAGGATTCTGGAATAGTTGATTCCAGAGTCAAGCAAGGTCCTGTCGAACTTGCCACCATTCCCATGTCTCCCCTGACTCCGGTTGCAAGTCAGTTGCGGAAATCTTCATGGTCCTCTGTTTCGAGAGGATAATAGTCAAAGGCGCCCCGCGCGTCTAAATCGATGAAAGCGTCATCGAAGGTAACCTTTCCTCAATCCACATCCTAAGTGCCCAAATTCAATATTCCTGAGATGGAACAAGATAAGTCTGATCTTATTCCTATTGAGGAATATGTTGTCGGGCCAACTGTTGAGCTAGGTTGTCCAATCACTGAAAATTTTGACAGGGTTGTGTCTCCTGTTCATCAACCTGATCTTGTAACAGCGGGTGTTACAAAGTCTGTTGAACCAGAGCAAGGCGCTGCTCTTACGTCTGTTGCTGATGGTGAATCTGAGAAGGCTACTTGTATGTTAATAGAACTGCCTCACGTTCCAAACTTTGTCCCAATGGAGACTTTGGTGACTGGAAAGATAGTTCCAGTTGAACCCTCGCCAGGACTCTTCATCAAGCCCATGTCTGCCCATGAAATCATGCGTTCCACAAGAAAATCCGCTAGAATTGTTTTTGGGGAACGATGACCCTCTCCAAAGCCCGTCGAAGTTATTGGAAAAGGGAAGAATGTAGTTATTAATCATGATGAGGAAGTTTATGAGGCAGCGTGTATTGTTGACCTTATGATGAATTAGGCCAAGGCTGCTGCTGAAAAGATAGAGATCTTCGATACTTGGGTTCTGAATAGAATGTCTATCAAGTACATCGAGGTCATCAAAGGCAAAGTCATAACAAGTCAATGGTTAAATTTTGTCAAAAATGAGAAGAGAGTCTTGAAGTGGGCCAAGACTTCGGAGGTGTATGAAGCTCTTAACAGAAAAGAGCTAGTTGAAACAAACCTGGGAGAAAGAGCTCTCTTTCCTATTCTATAAGCAAGAAGAGCCAATTTTAACCCTCTAAGAAGAGTGCCAAAGCTGAAGAGAAAGCCTTGAAGAGATTGGACGAGATCATGGAGGATTACATTTTGGTTGTTACCTAGTACGTTCATGGAGCAAGATGCTCAGGAGCTAACCTATTTGGTAGTTCCTTAGATGAAGATGAACGAATGGACATCTCTAATGATCCTGCTGCTGATAAAGATGAGCAAGCTGCTACTCTTCTAATTGATCTTGGAAGTTTTTCTGCAGAAGAAAAACGTCTAATGGCTCACCCCTCTATTGAGCAAGCCGAGGAACCTATTCAAATGAATTCATCTATTGAAGAAGAAGAAGTTATTCAAGAGCCTATTCAAGCTCTTGTTTCGAAAGAAAAAGAAGTTGTTGAAGAGCCAGTTCAAGCTCTTATAACCCATGAAGAAGAAGTGGTGTAATCCCCTGTTGTCAGAGAAAAGGTTTCTCGAGTGAAGGAGGCTGATGTTGTTCAGCCTAGTATAGTTCATTCAGAGGGAGAACCCTCAAAAGACAAAGAAGTAGAGAAGAGTTCCTCATCTGAGGGGGAACAATTTAATGTTAATTCATCAAAGCCTCTACCATTTCCGGATATAAATGCTGCAAACATTTATGATAATATTTTCCACCCTTATCACAATTCAGGAAAACTGTCCGAGAGAATTGACAGTGCATATGAAGAAATGGAAAATGAAGAAGAAGATAAATCTGAAAGTAAGTCAGATGAACCGGAGCAGTCTATGCAAGTTCATGATCACATCAGCCCTATTCAGACTGTTGCAGTAGATTCGCAAGAGAACTCATCTAATGAAGGATCTTCGGCTGAGGGTACAAAGCTCATAAAGTCCATGTCATCTTTGTTAGCAACGCTCCAAAAGAATGCGGTAGTAATGGAATGTAATATGACGAAAATCATGAGGACCCAGAAAGAGGATAGGAAGAATTATTCTGATATTGTTAAAACTCATAAAGAGTTGGAGCAAACGTTGAAGAAGAACACGTACGAAGTTCATGTCTCCAATACAAATTTTTCAAGATTTGAAAAAAACTCTTCAATCGATAATCCGAAATGATGAACGTAGAAAGAAAAATCAATGTTGATCTTCAACGTGAGGTTATGTAAGGAATAAGCTTGGTTCAAAATCAGATGGTTTAAAATTCAAGGCAGCTTGAGAAGAACTGATGCTGAAAGACTAGAGTATGCCGATTCCATTGTAAAAAAATTTCAAGCTGAAGAGAATGCTAAAGTTGCTGCTGAGAAAGAGCAAAATCTCATTACTGAGGGCGAGGTAGATAGAGATAGAAGAGGTGACGGTGTTTCAACCGGCACCAGATACAAGCGAAAGCAAACCAGCGATGATAGCGGCAGACCGAATAAAAGAGGCGGTGGTCGCAGCATTGATCGTGGTGGCAGAAGCACTAGCGGCACTCGTGGTGGCCGAAGTGATGAAGCCGCTCGTGGTGGCCGTTCTCTTCCTCCCTTTCGCAATCTGCTAACTGGTCAAGAGATGACTAGTGAAGGGATGAACTATGAAGGATATCGTTTCCCGATCGACCCTCGCGTAAAAAGGGAAGAACAATAATCTTCTTTCTTCTCCCCTGTTAGTTTATGAACTACGTTTCTTGAAATTCTGTTTTTGAATATTGGTTTTGAAAAATGTTTGTGTAAGATGGATGAACAAGTTTAACTCTGCATTTTATATGATGGGTGTTTAATTTGTTACATATGCAAAGTTTTAACATCATCATAAAAGGGGGAAATTGTTGGGTCAAATTATTTTGACTAAGTGTCAAAGTACTTTGACTATTGGAATTTTTATGATGAATGTATATATAAAACTCAATATATGCCGTCTAATCATTTTTTGGTATAGGTGTATCGAAAACAGGGTATATTAGTCTTCGTCTTAATGAGGTTCATTAGACTGATTGGGCATTAAATGCATTGAGTTACACAGAGTTAAACGTGCAGTCTAACAGACGTAGTTAGACGTGCAGTCTAACAGACGTAGTTAGACGTGCAGTCTAACAGACGTAGTTAGACGTGCAGTCTAACAGACGTAGTTAGACGTGCAGTCTAACACACGGAGTTAGACGTGCAGTCTAACACACGGAGTTAGACGTGCAATCTAACAGATGAGAGTTAGACGTGCAGTCTAACAGACGGAGTTAGACGTGCAGTCTAAGAGACGTAGTTAGACGTGCAGTCTAACACATGGAGTTAGACGTGCAGTCTAACAGATGAGAGTTAGACGTGTAGTCTAACACACGGAGTTAGACGTGCAGTCTAACACACGGAGTTAGACGTGCAGTCTAATACACGGAGTTAGACGTGTAGTCTAACAGATGAGAGTTAGACGTGCAGTCTAAAAGGCGTAGATAGACGTGCAGTCTAACAGGCGTAGTTAGACGTGCAGTCTAACAGGCGTAGTTAGACGTGCAGTCTAACAGACGTAGTTAGACGTGCAGTCTAACAGGAGTAGTTAGACGTGCAGTCTAACAGGCGTAGTTAGACGTGTAGTCTAACAGACGTAGTTAGACGTGTAGTCTAACAGATGAGAGTTAGACGTGCAGTCTAACTCCTTCAGATTAGTCTGAAGGGATGTAGTATTAGACGTGTTGTCTAATCCCATTAGACCAGATGGTCTAATAATTCTGTTATTAGACGGAGGCGTCTAATTTCATTAGGCGAGGTCGGCTATGCTTAAGTTGTTACTTGAAGCTAGCACTCGTCTATCCACGATCAACTAGCTGTACGCTACTCCTACTCCACTTTCCAGTGAAGATCGGTACGAAAGCTAGTTGCAACCAATTGATTAATGCCACGTAAGCGAATATTCTTTCCACTACTTGTTTTTGTAGGAATATCCTTGAAGAATATTTGGCGCACTACCAGATTGGTACAACCACGAGCCTAGTGCTGAGAGTCTACTGTGTACTATGGAGGCGTTCTAATGGAAGCTCGCCACGTGTCATTATGAAAGATTCGACCGTTGGTACTTGCTCCTTATTTAAAGATTCTGAAGGACAACGGAAGAACAGCCAGAATTTTGAGCGAACAAATCGATCTATCAGATTATTCAATCTATGTATATTGAGCAAGCTACTTTCTTGTTTTTATTGAGTGTTCAATCAAGAGAGAGTTAGAATCAAAGCATTGTTTTAGCTGAGTGATATTCTTCATATTGTAAGTTGAACAGAGTCTGTTCTGTTCAACAGTAAGCTAATCGTGCAACTGTATTTGATTCGAAAGTATAGTGAATCCTTTCGGTGGTTGGAAGAAGGGGTGACGTAGGAGAGTTAGCTCCGAACATTCATAAACAAACTGTTGTGTCTTTTCATTCTGTCATCTTTTCATTCTTGGTTCTTTGCTTCAAACCCAAGCAAACATTTCCGCACTTGAATCGTTCAAGAGTTTTTAAGGGTTTGTGCAGAATAGAAAGTGATTTAAATCTTTAATAGGATTTCTATCAAATCATTTGTCCTAAGCCGTCATCAATAGACATTACCCCGATCCTATCAATATTATTAATAGTATACGAGATTACTATTAGTTTTCTTAATATATTTTAAGATATTTCACGTAATTATATTAAGAATTATAATATTATTTTTTATTTATTTTAATCCAAAATAAGAATGATGTTATAATACAAAAGTCATTCTAATCGAATCAAAATTATGGAAACCTTATTTTAATAATATACACAACAATTTATTATTTTAAGGTAGATAAATTTGTTTTTAATAAGTAAACTCATCTCAACGATATATAAATTATTTTAAGACATAAAAATTATTCTAAAAAAATCGAGTACTTGTATTTATTATTAAAGTTTATTTGGGATTAAAAATAATATAATTGTATTTCAAATTACGATAAGTTTTTTAAATGTTTTTAAATTATTTCTTTTGTTTTCATGTCTATTTGAATGATTTTGATTTATGTCATTTAATATAGTCTAAAATAAATTAGTTTTATATTATAAAAACTATTTCAACTGAATCGAAATTACGCAAATCTTATTCAACATTATATACCCTATTTTATTATTTTAAATATAAATCTAACATAAAAAATACAATATGGTATATATATTTCGAATAAGATTTGCGTAATTTCGATTCAGTTGAAATAATTTTTATAATATGAAATCAATATTATTTTAGATTAAATTAAATGACATAAATAAAAATCATTCAACTTGCCATGAAATCAAAAAAAATAATTTAAATTAATTTAAAAAACTCATTTTAATTTCAAATATGATTATATTATTTGTTAATCCCAAATAAACTATAATAATAAATACAAGTACACGATTTTTTAAGAATATCCCAAAAATGAAAAAAAAAACATGTTTTTAAATGATTTATATTGTCTTGTGTGTTGAGTTTATTTATTAAAAACAAATGTATCTAACATAAAATAATAAATTATTGTGTATAATATTACCATAAGGTTTCCATAATTTTGATTTTATTAGAATGACTTTTGTATTACAAAATTATTCTTATTTTGGATTAAAATAAATAAAAAATAATAATGTAATTACAAAATATATTAAGAAAACTAATAATAATTTTATGTACGATAAGATTATTTTTTAAACCCAAAATCACTATAATTAAAAATTAAAGTACCCGATTTTATTACTATATTCCAAAATAATAAATGTTGTCATATAATGAATCATAATAAGTTGAGAGAAACATTTTATGTATTAATAACTAATCTAATATAAATAATACAATGTGGTATATAATATTCGAATAAGATTTGCATATTTTGATTCAGTTGATATAGTTTTTATAATATAAAACAAATCTTATTTTAGATTATATTAAATGACATAAATCAAAATCATTCAACTTAACATGAAATCACAAGAAATAATTTAAATAAATTTAAAATAATCATTGTAAATTCTAAAACGATTATATTATTTTTTAATCCCAAATTAACTCTTATAATAAATAAAATTACTCAATTTTCTTAGAATATCCCAAATATGAAAGAAAAAACATATCTCAAAATGATTTATATTATGATGAGATGAGTTTACTTATGAAAAACAAATCTATCTAATATAAAATAATAAAGTATTGTGTATAATATTAGAATAATGTTTTCCATAATTTTAATTTGATTAACATGACTTTTAAATTATAAAATCATTATTATTTTGGATTAAAATAAATAAAAATAATAATACAATATGACATAAAATTATATAAAATATTTTAAAATATATTAAAAAAACTAACCGTAATTTGTATACGAAAGGATTATTTTTCAAACCCAAAATCACTGTAATTAAAAATTAAAGTACTCCATTTTCTTACAATATTCCAAAATGTAAAAGGTTTTCATAAAATGAATCATAATGATTTTAGAAACATTTTAATTATTAATAACAAATCTAATATAAAATAATACAATATGGTATATAATGTTGAATAAGATTTGCATAACTTCGATTCAGTTGAAATAATTTTTATAATATTAATCTAATTTATTTTAGATTATATTACATGACATAAATCAAAATCATTCAACTTGACATGAAATCAAAAGAAATAATTTTAATAAATTTAAAAAATTCATTGTAATTTCAAATACAATAAAATTATTTTTTAATCCCAAATAAACTCCAATAATAGAAACAAGTACTCGATTTTTTTAAAATATCCCAAAAATGAAAAAAAACATGTCTCAAAATAATTTATATTGTTTTGAGATGAATTTACATATTAAAAATAAATCTATCTAACATAAAATAATAAATTATTGTGTATAATATTAGAATAAGATTTTCTATAATTTTAATTGAATAAGATGACTTTTGAATTACAAAATTATTCTTATTTTGGATTAAAATAAATAAAAATAATAATCTAATTTAAAATAAAATTACATGAAATATATCTTAAAATATATTAAGAAAACTAATAGTAATTTTGTATACGATAAGATTATTTTTTAAACTCAAAAATCACAATAATATAAATTAAAGTTCTCAATTTTATTACAATATTCCAAAATGAAAAAGGTTGTCATAAAAAGAATCATAATAAGTTGAGAGAAACATTTTATGTGTTAATAACAAATCTAACATAAAATAATACAATATTGTATATAATGTTCGAATAATATTTATGATAATTTCGATTAAGTTGAGATAATTATTATATTACAAAACTACACTTATTTTAGATTATATTAAATGAACTAAACCAAAATCATTCAATTTGACATAATATCAAAATAAATAATCTAAATAAATTAAAAAAAAAACTCAATGTTTTTTTAAATACGATTAAATTATTTTTTAAACCCAAATAAACTCTAATCTTAAATACAAGTACTTGATTTTTTTAGAATATCCCAAAAATGAAAAACAAAACATGATTTATATTGTGTTGAGATGAGTTTACTCATTAAAACAAATCTAAATGAACATAAAATAATAAATTATTGTGTATAATATTAGAATAAGGTTTTCCATAATTTTGATTTGATTAAAATGACTTTTGTATGAAAAAATTATTCTTATTTTTTATTAAAATAAATAAAAAATAATAATGTAATTTGACAAAGAATTACATGAAATATCTTAAAATATATTAAGAAAACTAATAATAATTTCGTATATGATAAAATTATTTTTTAAACCCTAAATCACTATAATTAAAAATAAAATTATTCAATTTTCTTATAATATTCCAAAATGAAAAAGGTTTTCATAAAATAAATCATAATAAGTCGAAAAACATTTTATGTATTTATAATAAATTTAACATAAAATAATACAATGTGATATATAATGTACGAATAAGATTTGCGTAATTTCAATTTAGTTGAAATAATTTTTATAATATAAAATAATCTTATTTTAGATTATATTAAATGACATAAATCAAAATATTCAACTTGACATTAAATCACAAGAAAAAATTTAAATAAATTTAAAAAACTTATCGTAAATTCAGATACGATTATATTATTTTTTAATCTCAAATAAACTCTAATAATAAATAAAAGTGTCCGATTTTTTTAAAATATCCTAAAAATAAAAGAAAAAACATGTCTCAAAATGATTTATATTGTTTTTAGATGAATTTATTTTTTTTAAAACAAATCTATCTAACATAAAATAATAAAGCATTGTGTATAATATTAGAATAATGTTTTCTATAATTTTGATTCGATTAAGTTAACTTTTGTATTAAGAAATTATTATTGTTTTGGATTAAAATAAATAAAAATAATAATAAAATTTGACATAAAATTACATGAAATATCTTAAAATATATTAAGACAACTAATAGTAATTTCGTATACTATAAAATTATTTTTTAAACCCCAAAATCACTATAAATAAAAATAAAAGTATTCTATTTTTTACAATGTAAAAGGTTTTCATAAAATGAATCATAATGAGTTGAGAAATATTTTATATATTAATAACAAATTTAACATAAAATAATAAAATATGGTATATAATTTTGAATAAGATTTGCGTAATTTTTGATTCAGTTGAAATAGTTTTTATAATATAAAACTATTTTTTTAGATTATATTAAATTACATAAATCAAAATCATTCAAATAGACGTGAAAACAAAAGAAATAATTTAAATATATTAAAAAAACTTATCGTAATTTCAAATACAATTATATTAGTTTTTAATCCCAAATTAACTTTAATAATAAATACAAGTACTCGATTTTTTTTAAATATCCTAAAATTGAAAAAAAAAATATGTCTCAAAATGATTTATATTCAAGGTTTCGAACCGGTCAAAATCCAGTCCGACCGGCCGGCTTAACCTGAAAAACAAACCGGTTTTTTCCGGTTGGAAAGGTAAATTATATAAATTTTATATAATTATTATTATAATATTATTATAATAATATTTAATTATTTTTTTTTTGTCTGTACTCAGTACTTCACTAGTTGTGATCTCTGTGAGCCTATATTTATTAATTATTATTACTTTTTTCTTTTGTTTTTGCTTTTGCTTTTTGCTTTTAACTTATTTTTGCTTTAACTTATCAGTTATCACGGTAAACACTAAACAGAAACAGAGAGAAAGAAAGAAATGACGAAGGAGAAAAGTAGAAGACAAAGGTTGAAGACGAAGGAGAAAGACGATTATTTGATTATTTTTATATGTATAACTAATTTATATATATAATTTATGCATTAATTTATTTAAATTTATTTTTTTAAAAAAAGGAAAAAAAAATCCGGTTCAACCAGTGGTTTAATCGGTTGAACCGGTCGGACCGAAGTACAGCACAAAAACTGGGTTGATGAACGAAACGGTTTTCAAAACCTTGTTTATATTATGTTGAGAATAGTTTACTTATTAAAAACAAATCTCTAATATAAAATAATAAAGTATTGTGTATAATATTATAATAAAGTTTTTCATAATTTTGATTCGATTAAGATGACTTTTGTATTACAAAATCATTCTATTTTGGATTAAAATAAATAAAAATAATAATACAATTTAACATAAAATTACGCGAGATATCATTAATATTTTAAAAAAATAAATGTAATTTCGTATACGATAGGATTATTTTTTAAACCAAAAAAGCACTATAATATAAATTAAAGTACTCAATTTTATTACAATATTCCAAAATCAAAAAAGTTATCATAAAAAGAATCATAATAAGTTGAGAGAAACATTTTATGTATTAAAAATAAATCTAACATAAAATAATACAATATTTTATATAATGTTCGAATAATATTTATGTTAATTTCAATTAAGTTGAGATAATTATTAAATTAAAAAACTACACTTATTTTTTATTATATTAAATGACGTTAATCAAAATCATTAAATTTGACATAATATCAAAATAAATAATTTAAATAAATTATAAAAAACTTATTGTTTTTTCAAATACGATTAAATTATTTTTTAAACCCAAATAAACTCTAATAATAAATACAAGTGCTCGATTTTTTAGATTATCCTAAAAATGAAAAAAAAAACTTGTCTCAAATTGATTTATATATTGTGTTGAGATGAGTTTATTTATTAAAAACAAATATATCTAACATATAATAATAAATTATTGTGTATAATATTAGAATAACGTTTTCCATAATTTTGATTTTATTAAGATTACTTTTGTATTACAAAATTATTTTTATTTTGAATTAAAATAAATAAAAATAATAATGTAATTACATAAAATTACATGAAATATCTTAAAATATATTAAGAAAATTAAAAGTAATTTTGTATACGATAAGATTATTTTTTAAACCCCAAATTTAATATAATTAAAACTTAAAGTACCCAATTTTATTACAATATTCTAAAATAAAAAAAAGTTGTCATATAATGAATCATAATAAGTTGAGTGAAATATTTTATATATTAATAATAAATCTAACATAAAATAATACAATGTGGTATATAATGTTCGAATAAGATTTGCGTAATTTCGATTTAGTTGAAATAATTTTTATATTATAAAACCAATCTTATTTTAGATTAAATTAAATGATATAAATTAAAATATTCAACTTGACATTAAATCACAAAAATAATTTAAATAAATTTAAAAAACTTATCGTAAATTCAGATACGATTATATTATTTTTTAATCTCAAATAAACTCTAATAATAAATAAAAGTATCCGATTTTTTAAAAATATCCTAAAAATAAAAGAAAAAACATGTCTCAAAATGATTTATATTGTGTTTAGATGAATTTATTTTTTTCAAAACAAATCTATCTAACATAAAATAATAAAGCATTGTGTATAATATTAGAATAATGTTTTCTATAATTTTGATTCGATTAAGATAACTTTTGTATTAAGAAATTATTATTGTTTTGGATTAAAATAAATAAAAATAATAATACAATTTGACATAAAATTACATGAAATATCTTAAAATATATTAAGACAACTAATAGTAATTTCGTATACTATAAAATTATTTTTTAAACCCCAAAATCATTATAATTAAAAATAAAAGTATTCGATTTTTTTACAATGTAAAAGGTTTTCATAAAATGAATCATAATGAGTTGAGAAATATTTTATGTATTAATAACAAATTTAACATAAAATAAGAAAATATGGTATATAATTTTGAATAAGATTTGCGTAATTTTTGATTCAGTTATATAGTTTTTATAATATAAAACTATTTTTTTTAGATTATATTAAATGACATAAATCAAAATCATTCAATAGACGTGAAAACAAAAGAAATAATTTAAATAAATTTTAAAAACTTATCGTAATTTCAAATACAATTATATTATTTTTTAATCCCAAATTAACTATAATAATAAATACAAGTACTCGATTTTTTTAAAATATCCTAAAATTGAAAAAAAAACATGTCTCAAAATGATTTATATTAGGTTGAGAATAGTTTACTTATTAAAAACAAATCTCTAATATAAAATAATAAAGTATTGTGTATAATATTAGAATAAAGTTTTTCATAATTTTGATTCGATTAAGATGACTTTTGTATTACAAAATCATTCTATTTTGGATTAAAATAAATAAAAATAATAATACAATTTGACATAAAATTACGAGAGATATCATTAATATTTTAAAAAAATAATGGTAATTTCGTATACGATAGGATTATTTTTTAAACCAAAAAATCACTATAATATAAATTAAAGTACTCAATTTTATTACAATATTCCAAAATCAAAAAAGTTATCATAAAAAGAATCATAATAAGTTGAGAGAAACATTTTATGTATTAATAATAAATCTAATATAAAATAATACAATATTTTATATAATGTTCGAATAATATTTATGATAATTTCAATTAAGTTGAGATAATTATTAAATTACAAAACTACACTTATTTTTTATTATATTAAATGACGTAAATCAAAATCATTCAATTTGACATAATATCAAAATAAATGATATAAATAAATTAAAAAATAACTTATTGTTTTTTCAAATACGATTAAATTATTTTTTAAACCCAAATAAACTCTAATAATAAATACAAGTGCTCGATTTTTTAGAATATCCTAAAAATGAAAAAAAAACATGTCTCAAAATGATTTATATTGTGTTGAGATGAGTTTATTTATTAAAAACAAATCTATCTAACATATAATAATAAATTATTGTGTATAATATTAGAATAAGGTTTTCCATAATTTTGATTTTATTAGGATGTCTTTTGTATTACAAAATTATTTTTATTTTGGATTAAAATAAATAAAAATAATAATGTAATTTGACATAAAATTACATGAAATATCTTAAAATATATTAAGAAAACTAATAGTAATTTTGTATACAATAAGATTATTTTTTAACCCCAAAATTAATATAATTAAAACTTAAAGTACCCAATTTTATTACGATATTCTAAAATAAAAAAAGTTGTCATATAATGAATCATAATAATTGTTGAGAGAAATATTTTATATATTAATAACAAATCTAACATAAAATAATACAATGTGGTATATAATGTTCGAATAAGATTTGCGTAATTTCGATTTAGTTGAAATAACTTTTATAATATAAAACCAATCTTATTTTAGATTAAGTTAAATGATATAAATTAAAATCATTCAACTTGACATTAAATCACAAAATTAATTTAAATAAATTTAAAAAACTTATCGTAAATTCAGATACGATTATATTATTTTTTAATCTCAAATAAACTCTAATAATAAATACAAGTGCTCGATTTTTTAGAATATCCTAAAAATGAAAAAAAAAAACATGTCTCAAAATGATTTATATTGTGTTGAAATGAGTTTACTTATTAAAAACAAATCTATCTACATAAAATAATAAATTATTGTGTATAATATTAGAATAAAGTTTCCATAATTTTGATATTATTAGAATGACTTTTGTATTACAAAATTATTCTTATTTTAGATTAAAATAAATAAAAAATAATAATGTAATTTGACATAGAATTACATGAAATCTCTTAAAATATATTAAGAAAACTAATAGTAATTTCTTGTACGATAAGATTGTTTTTTAAACCCAAAATCACTACAATTAAAAATTAAAGTACCCGATTTTATTATAATATTCCAAAATAATAAATATTGTCATATAATGAATCATAATAAGCCGAGAGAAACCTTTTATGTATTTAAAACAAATCTAACGCAAATAATTCAATGTGGTATATAATGTTCGAATAAGATTTGCATAATTACGATACAGTTGATTTAGTTTTTATAATATAAAACCAATCTTATTTTAGATTATATTAAATGGCATAAATCAAAATCATTCAACTTGACATGAAATCACAAGAAATAATTTAAATAAATTTAAAATACTCATCGTAAATTCAAATACGATTATATTATTTTTTAATCCCAAATTAACTCTAATAATAAATAAAATTACTCAATTTTCTTAGAATATCCCAAAAATGAAAGAAAAAACATATCTCAAAATGATTATATTATGTTGAGATGAGTTTACTTATTAAAACAAATTTATCTAACATAAAATAATAAACAATTGGGTATAATATTAGAATAAGGTTTTCTATAACTTTGATTCGATTAAGATGACTTTTGAATTACAAAATTATTCTTATTTTGGATTAAAATAAATTAAAATAATAATACACTTTGACATAAAATTACATGAGATATCTTAAAATATATTAAAAAAATAATAGTAATTTCGTGTACGATAGTATTATTTTTTAAACACAAAAATCACTATAATATAAATTATAGTACTCGATTTTATTACAATATTCGAAAATGAAAAAGGTTGTCATAAAAAGAATCATAATAAGTTGAGAGAAATATTTTATGTATTAATAACAAATTTAACAAAAAAATAATACAATATTGTATATAAGTTGAGATAATTATTATATTACAAAACTAAACTTATTTTAGATTATATTAAATGACGTAAATAAAAATCATTCAATTTGACATAATATCAAAATAAATAAT